>NW_004798329.1:87471-123907 GCF_000002075.1 Aplysia californica
AGAGAGAGAGAGAGAGAGAGAGAGAGAGAGAGAGAAAGAGAGAGAGAAATAGATCTAGAGAAATAGGAAGAGAAAAAGAGAGGGAAAAGGGAGGGAAAAAATGAGGGAGGATGGCATTTCCGATGAGTTGGCACATATAAAGAACGTAATAAGAAAAGCATGCTCATATCAAACGCAGAAAAGAAGCAAAGAAGAGGAGGGAAAACTTAGAAAGTGTTGGCTGGGGAGCCTTAAAAGAACTTCCAAGACAGGAAAAAAAAGAATCTGGCAGGCGTAGATTTACATGAGACATCGCGAGAGATGAAGTGACAAGGGTTTTGGAAGTAGGCCTTGCTCAGCTTGGAAGTGGGAAGAGTATTGCGGCACATGCACATTCAGAGGTTGATTTCTTTGGGCAAAATAGAGGTGGGAGATAAATATTATTATAATGTATCTCTGCCGTTTTGAGTACCTGTGTACGCTTGTCTGATGTTCGTGGGTGAGGAAGGGAGAGAGAGAGAGAGAGAGAGAGAGAGAGAGAGAGAGAGAGAGACCAGTATTGGGACCGTATGGTGCTCATGTGTTGGTGCTCATGTGTTGGTGCTATTATGTTTTTATATTGTTTTATATTTGAAATGTCCAGTTTTTAATCTTTTTAATGCTTTTACTTAGTGATTAATTTATTGGACTTACTAAAGGCAACCCCTTCTCAGATTTATGCTGTAAAATGTACGCATGTATTATGATGAGCGAAGGTTGTCTGTATATATCAGAAATGTTCTCTTGGTCTCTTGACTGAATATAGTTCTTTCTTTAAATCCGTTATCTTAGGAGCGTCTTAAAGTTGCAAGGAAGGAGAAGGATGAGGCTGTACGAGACCTGACAAAATTACTGAGCCGAAAGGAACCTGGTCGAGTTACACGGGTAAGTATTTATGTTTTATTTTTCTACATGATTGATTTTGTGTTGTCCACTGCTTACCTGGCATCAGTGCAGCACTGTAATTTCATGGTAACTTTTTTTTTTTTTCAATTTCTTCAATTTCTGCTTAGCTACTGTTCCTTCCTGTCTTAAGGCTGACCAAACACTTCATGATTTTAAATGGTGTATAACATCATATATATATGCCTGACACTTTTCAAGGACCCCCGGGCAAGTGTTGAGTTCCTGCATGCTGTCAGCCTTGCTGACCGTTTTATTCCACTAAAATGTATGTCTGAAAATTTGATTTTATTCAACTGTGTGGTTGAAAGTTTTATTCTATTTAAATATATGTCTGAAATATATGTCTGAAAGTTTTATTATTTTTATATGTTTGTCTGAGTTTTATTCATTCAAATGTATGTCTGCAGCAAAAGTCTCAGGTTGGTGAAGGTCCTCAAGGCAGGGGAGACGTTGCTGGCCTGAAGAGAGAAAACCAAGAGCTCAACGCCAAGATTCGGCAGCTGGAGAGAGAGGCCATTGTTGGAGGTGCAGCTATTGTTGGGGGATCAGCATCTGATGTAAGTTTGGCCTCTCAGCCTGTGGTAAAATTGTTGATTTAATTGACTGAGTTGCTAATATTGGTTGCCTGAAAATGGTAAAGTTTAAGTGGGGACATTTGGGAGCTCTTTCTATCTTGTACAGTTGAGAGGTATTTGAGCGTTGTTCATATTTTTCTGATTCAGTCTGGAGTATATTTTTGTGGTTTGTTGAATTTTAAGTATGCCGTTTGTACTTCACAGTTGTATTGGTTGTAAGCTGATATAAGGAATCTGCTATATTCAATTAAAACGTTTTTCTGTGATGTTGATGTTTAGTCCCCAGGGTTGAAAGAAATCTTTTTATGTTTGATGATTGGTTGTTCCATTTTTAAAAAATCAATTAAGAAGTCTTTAAATATTGATGGAAACTGAACTTTAGCCAAATTTCAAATCTCTTTTGAAATTCCAATATTGCTATGTGCCTTTTCTTTTTTTTTTCTTAGAAAAATGTACAGAAGAGGCATGAAAAGATCTTGAAAGAACTGGAGAAACGATATGATATGGAACGTGCTAAGAACAGCAAACTGAATGAGAATCTCAAGATAAAAGAAGATGAGGCTTCATCTTTGCAGAAGGTGAGAACAATTACATCTTCATTTTTATGGTCTTTTACTGTAAATCTCCATTCAATAATTTCTCTCTTTGGATTGATTGTGTTTTACTACACAGAGATGAACTAAAAATACAGAGTTCTTTGAAGTGGTCAAGGAGATGATATTTGCACAAAGACCTTTCTGATTAGCCCATTTTTTCAAAGTCCAATTATAAAGCCAAAGGGCTCTTTCAGGTACTTTATTAATGTGTAAGAGGTACTTTAAAAAAATGTGTACTCTGTATTTTTTGGTATTGAGATACTTCAGAAATTTCAAGTAATATTGTCTTGCCATTTTTTGGAAATTACAGTTACAGGGAATGACATTTGTATATGAACTAATGCATTTGTGAGTATAGAAAGAAAATGTTAAAATGTCTGAATAGGGACTTTTACAGGTTGCCCCTAACAGCTGAGATAGAAAGGTAGAATTAACAGGCCGGTACAGTGAGTTACCGTAGTGTGAAGCTGTGCAATCCTTTTATTTGAAATAAATTAGATACAGAAGCTGTCGCTTTAACTTAAACATATTTTGTTGTGTCTGTTATTACACAGGACTTGAACAAGGCAGATGTTCAGGTTGCTAAGCTCAGTGCTGAGTTGGCTGCTTTGGGCATAGCAGCCAAAGAAGGAGTTCAGGCTGCTGGCAAAGTGAAGGCTTTGGAGTCAGAAAACAAGAAGTTATTAGATGAGAACAAAACACTGACAGAGAATTTCAACAGTGAAAGAGTAAGCCAGTTTTTTCTTTTCTCTAGGTTTTCATTCCTCTGTGTTTTTGATAGAGCAGGTGGGATTGAGTGGACTATGCTGTATGCATTATGTGTAGTTTAAAGAAACAGGAGAATCTACATTAAAAATGTATTTTTGCAATTTTAGGAAAAGCTATATAGAAAATGTCTAATAAATCTTTGTAGAGATGGGGAGGGAAGTTGGATTAAACAGGTCCCTTGTGAATAAGAAAAAAACTTGTCCTTGATTAAGATGTGTGTTATGGCTGGAATTAAGAAAACAAATGTGTGATAATCTATTATAATTGGAATTCAAATGTTTTGTTAATAGAAAGTTAAAGGGAGGACTTCTATTTCAATATGACTTTTACCTCCTGTTAGAAGTATTTTCATCTGTTGAGATGTGCCCTTGTCTCATATGTTGCACTATTTAACAACAGGTCCTGCGTAAGAAATACTACAACATGGTTGAGGATATGAAGGGAAAAATCCGAGTGTACTGCAGAGCTCGACCTTTGAGCTCTACTGAAAGTGGCAGGGTAAGTAACAATCTGTAATATCATTAATGAACTCTGCAAATTTGTGTTGTATCTTCTCATTCATTTTTAGTTTGATTAATTAATATCTACTTTAAGAATGGCAATTGTTTCTACAGTTGTGACAAATAAAAAGATAATTAAAGTTTGCTGTGAACACCTACTTCATGGTAAAAAGTTTTGTCTCATTTATAATTTTATTGTTATAATTCCAGGGTAACGTCTCTGTTTTAAAATCGGCGGATGAGTACACACTATCAGTGGCCTCCCAGAGAGGGCTGAAGGAGTTCCAGTATGATCATGTGTTTATGGAGGACAGTTCTCAAGAGTCCGTGTTTGAGGACACTAATGTGAGTAGTTGATATTTCGCCCTGCTGCTGTTGTATTTGTTGATCCAGCATGGCATTTATGATAATGTTTATTATTGTGTGGACAAAAGAGTACGTCAGTGATGTTTAAATTCTTGAAAGAAAAAGATGATATCAAAAGTAGCAAATTAGCTGTGAAGAAGTTATTTTGGGAATGTATTGAGTCTTCTACACTTATAATTCTTTGTATTGAGATAGGTCTTTGAACCTTTGAAGTAAAAGTACTTTTGAAAAAAAAAAAAGGTTACAACTTTGCCTATATAAGATCTTCTGGTGTCATGACTTGTGTGTCCTTAAATAGTGATACAACTGACAGGCAGCCTTCATTCAACCTTTGAATGAAAATTGTAGACTCATTGGGCATTGAGCTGTGCAGAGCTGGACACGTGAATTTGTGGTAAGGAAACCATCAAATCTATACAACAATGTGGTTTTCCCTCTTGTGACTCACTGCTGTTTTGAGAAGTGTAAGATGTCACTGCTGGTCGCTGTGACACTATACCTGGAGGTTATCAACTGGAAGTGGTATTTTGGTGTGAAAATGCTGAGCTGGCTTTGTAAAGTGACTTATTAAACCAACATGGAGACCAGTTCTTTATTGTGAACCTCTTTAATTCCTGGAATTATATAATCCACCCAGAGCCCATAGATCAGCCTCTGACAATCTAATTCTTAAAACTCCTAAACAAAATTACAAAACATACGGCGAGCGTTCCTTTTTGTTCTTTGGTCCCCAGGTATGGAACGAACTCCCATATACAATAAGATCTGCCCCAACAATTTCCATTTTCAAAAATCAGCTGAAGCATTTTTTAATTCACAAAAGCACACCTGTCATAATGATTTACTGTGATATATATGCATGTGTATGCCAGACTGTGAGACTGAAGAAATAGCGAGTGAGAATGAGAGAGAGAAAAAGAGAGAGATAGAGAGAGAAAAGAGAGAGAAAAGAGAGAGAGATAGCGAGAGAGGGAGAGAGAAAGAGAGAGAGAGATAGAGGGAGAGAGAGACAGACAGAGAGAGAGAGAGAGAGAGATAGAGAGAGAGAGAGAGAGAGAGATAGAACGGAAATGTTTTTCTATCTGTATAGAATTAATGTTTTAATGAATGTTTCTAGTTACTCACATTTCAACTTTATTTTGACTGTTCGTGAATTTTATTGCATTGTATATTTTTAGTGAACACTTTTTCAACCTCACTGCAAGACTGTTTTTCTGGTATAAAATTTTACACATATGCATTTATATTATATGTATAATACTTTGTTTTACGTACACATTTGTGTCGATTAATTTTTAAGATGTGATGTCTTTTTCATTGTAATGCGCATTGAGCATCTTTTAGGAAATGGAAATGCGCAGTATAAATGCTATTTATTATTTATTATTTATTATTATTATTATTAATTAGTTCTTTGTGCATGTATAGTGCTCCACTGGTGAGGAACTGTCACATAGTATTCACATGAATAATGGTTTCAATTTTTAAAACTTGCGTAGCATAATGTGACAAAATGCTTCACAATTTAGTAATAATATATAAATGTTTCCTTTTTTTGTTTGTGGAATATGTATTGTCAGCCTGGAATCTTGCCAGGGGGTTAACATTTTGAGCCCTGACCTCCTGAGGCTATAGAGCCCCTCTGCCTGAGTTCCTGAGCGATACATTACTAACATTCATATGATTGTCAGAATCACATTCCATATCCTACTAAGGATAGTCCTTGTCATTACCAGCATCTAATTTAGAAACATCTTCAAAATAGTAAAGTCTTTTGTAGTAAACGCTGTTTTCCATATGCGTTTTGACTGAGGCGGGCCGGGTTGGGGATGGGGTCTCGCTCACTGCTGTACCATTGGCTAGGCACACGGGCAGTTTTATGGGCCATCAGTAAGATATCTGCTTTTAACTTGAGTACCTATGTTCTGTTTAACAAGCTATTAAACTTCAATAACAATATTGGGGGTATACATCACACTGTTTTATTCAGTCAGAGATATTGAAAAGCTATTGTGAGCTTGGTTTTCCAAGAGCACAGATTGCTCATTCATGTTACTGCTAAATTTAGCCAATTTATTCCGGCAAGATTTGAAAGTGTTACTACTCATGTTTTGATGGCTGGAACAATTTCTGATTTTCTTGATCAAATTTTTTTGTGTCCGCAGAACTTAATTCAGTCTGCTGTGGATGGATACAATGTCTGTATCTTTGCCTACGGTCAGACAGGCTCTGGCAAGACTTTCACTATGATCGGAGACAGCTCTAAGAAGTTCCCTGGAATTGCTCCAAGGGCTTTTGAAAGAATTTTTGAACTGGCAGAAGAAAACAAGTATGGTCAAACAAATTTTGATGTGAGATATTAAACTAACAAAGTAAAAATCATTGGTGCCTAGAGTTCTATCATATAGGAGTGCGTGTTACAGAAATTATTATTATTATTTATACTGATATAAGTATGCCACATCTTTGAAGTGGATTTGTCTTTCTATACAATTTGAGGCTGGTGTGTCACCTTGATTATGCTCTTTTTGTGGCTACTCATGAAAATGAAAGCCGCCCTTATAATCAGGGGCTGACATTTAAAGTAAAGTCTCTTGATATGTGTGCTTGACCTTTTTGTTTCTTTTCTCTCTGATTTCATTCTGTCAGCGTAAGGAATATCATCTCATCTACAACCGCCGTTGTCTTTTATCTCAGTTCAATAACTGGTATGTGTAGTGCCTTCAGCCGAAAGCTCTGCCGTGATTCATAGAAACCTTTGAATAATTTTTCTTAAAGTTTGTTTAATTGATAGTTGCTTTAGTGGATAGTAGAAGTATACCCTTTCACAAAGTCTTTCAGTTATGTTTTGCAATGACCGATCGTGTATTTGTGTGAACAGGTCAAAGTTCAGCATGAGTGTCACAGTTTACATGATGGAGCTCTACAACGACAAGCTGATTGATCTATTTGCAAAAGCAGGGACCTCTGATGATGTATGGGAACATTATAAAATCTTTTGTGCAGTTTTAAATTTTAATGTTATCACTATTTTTTTTAGGTTTGAGTTGTTATATGGGTAGAGTGCAATGTAAGGCAAAAGAAATGGAGAGGGTGGCCCCATGTTTTTTAAAAAACTTAAAATGTTATTTATGTCTGTTTTTCCTGTGATCGTTGGTTTTCAGTTTTCAATGGGGCAATATTTCAAAACCCAGCCAATTTCTTCTGAATGCCAGCAGTGACTTTAACTTTTCAAGTTGAAAGGTTATGACTGTATTGTTGAAAAGTCCTTTTTCATTTTGTATACTTGAGTTTAAAGGGTGCCTAGTTTTATTATGAAATTTTATGAAACGAATGAAATTTATTCCCGGTGGAAGCAACAAATTAAATAAATTACTGTTGTTGTTTTTTTATAAGGAGCCATATCTGTTAAAAAGGTTCATTTGATATCGATTAAAAAAAATAAAAATTGGTGAAGTGACAATACGAGAAGACAGAAAACACAGAATTGCCTCTGATATTGAAGTATGCTTGAAATTGTTCTAGATGGCCACCCATTGTAAAGGAGAAAAGTTGTTGTTGTCTTAGACAAGAGGACGTCTAGGACAGAGTCATTGTAAAGGAGAAAAAACGTAAAGGGGTAGCAGAAAGTGGTCTTTTGTGCAGGTGATTGTCTTAGACATGTGGCTATTAGAGAAGGTTTAAATGTAATGTTTTTATGTTTTTTTCACATCACAGGAGAGAATGGAAATTAAGAAGGACAAAAAAGGGCTCGTGTTTGTTCATGGAGCTATAGTGAAGCCAGCCTCAGATGCTAAAGAGCTGAATACACTGTTTGAACAAGGATCTGTGAACAGGCACACTGCTTCAACAAGTTTGTGGTCCTTTTTGTACTCTTTTTAAAAAATACATCTTGTATTTGTCACGATGCGATGGAATCAAGCGCTCGTAAATTTTTTGGCATATGGAGTTACTGGTATCATTTGAAAGATGATTTATTTGCCTTGCTTCCAATGAAATAAACGTCCAAATATCTTGAATAAAACTCAAGATATTTGCGATTGAAGGTGAGGTTGCCTTTTTTCACTGTTGAAATTAGTTAGAAAATGGCTGCCAAAGTTTGGTTATTCCAGTAGCTAATGAGTATGGACATAAAAGAGGTTAAGCCAAAAAAATAAAAATTTGATGAAAATTTCCAAACTGGCGGAAAAATGCCTGTTTCTCCGATTTCGTTATTTTGACGAGCGTCTGATTTCACCATGCTGCCTCACATATTATGACTTAAAAGCTGAAGCTTATGCTTAAGTTTGACTGCGCCATTGATGTTGCTTTGGTTTTTTTTTTCTGCAAGAAGGTTGTATAACATTCTATTTCTTCCTCCTATTCATGATTAGTTTGGGAATGTTTGCAGACTGTATTTTTGTCACATTTGTAAGTCATGTGTAAATTGTTTTAAGAATTTAAAAGCATGACAGATGTACCCACCTACCCAGCAAAGATATTTTTAAAAAAGCAAAGAAATCACACAAAATTAAAGGTATTTTACAGCAGTCACAGATTATGCAGTGAGAAAATGAATTTTTAAAAATTGTTTAAAACAGTTCATAATGAACAAATGGACTTGCCTGCCCACAGAAATGAATGCTGAAAGTTCCAGATCACATCTGATTCTCAGTATAGTCTTGGAGTCCACCAACAAGACAACTGGCACTGTGATGAAAGGAAAAGTAAGTTTGAATGAAGTTATGTAGCAGTATTATTTACTCTCAGCAGGACAAGTGCAGAGGCTATGAGAGCCTGTTTTACTTCTTTAAAAAATTTTTTTTTACGAACGCAGAAACAGACATACAGAATCCAGAACACAGAGGGAGTGAGATAGAGAGAGTGAGATAGATAGATAGAGAGAGTGAGATAGATAGATAGATAGAGAGAGTGAGATAGATAGATAGAGAGAGTGAGATAGATAGATAGATAAATAGAGAGAGAGAGAGAGAGAGAGAAAGAGAGAGAGAGAGAGAGAGAGAGAGAGAGAGAGAGAGAGAGAGAGAGAGAGAGAGAGAGGGGGGGGGGCTATGGGAGAACCAAGTGTGCATTGTAGTAGCCTACTGTGTATTTGATGAAGAGAAAAATATACATTGTGGCATTTGCTGTGTGTCTTTGGTGGATTATAACTTTTTTTTTGGTGGGTGCTTTTTGGTCTTATTTATGCCTTATTTTTACACTCAATTTGATCTGTCTTCACCATAGCTCAGCTTAGTGGATCTGGCAGGCAGCGAGCGAGTGGGCAAGACAGGAGCAACAGCAGAGCAGTTGAAGGTGAGAGAATGAAATAATTTCAAAAATTGATTTGCAGCACTAAGGAAGATGAGCTGACCATTTTTGGTTCTTCCTATTTTCTGCACTGATAATATTATTAAGAGTGGTACGTGTGTGGTTGGCGGGTGCTCTGGTGTGGTTTGCTCCTTCTTTCCTTTCAAACATCTATCGTCTTTATCTCCCCTCCTTCTTTTTTGTGTTTGTTACTCTCTTGTAACGCCTCTAATCTTCAGCACTTATATGACCTTATTGTGTTGTGAGTGCCGTAAAACACTTACTAAAACTAAGAGTGGTACATGTAAGAGCTTTATATTATCTGCTTATCAAGAATCTGTATCAGTCAGTAGTACATGTAGACCCATTGACCTGATGGTGTCATATATGCAATCTTTTTATTTTTCTTGTTGTGGATTTGAGTGTGGCTGTCAAGTCCCAATTCATTAAGCATCCTGGGGTAGAGATTGGATCTTTTTGCCATTCCTGTGCTGTGGTGAGACTATCACGGTGGGCTGAGTTGAGGTTTTTTTGCGCTTTGATGGTCTGAATGTGCCGTCGGTAGTCTAGTGGTTAGGTTACCAGACTCGTAATTGTGAGGTTGCAGGTTCGGGGGTTTGAGCCGCGGGGCTGACGTTGTGTCCTTGGGAAAGGCACTTTACATGAATTTTTCCAACTTCACCCAGGTGAAAATGGGTACCCAGCTATAGACAGTGAAAGATCTTGTCAGTTTGTTAGTGTTTGAGTGCTTATCCAGCTGCTTGCACTGTATGCTTCCCGGGAAGCTGAGAATGTTTGTGAGTGTTCTATGGTTTGCTGGGGTAATAATATAGCGTAAAGCGCATAGAGCTTGCTTTCGAGTTGGGATACGTGCTATACCAATGCTATTTATTATTTATATCTTTATCTCAATGTTCATGTTCATTTGAAGCAATACTATAGAACCTCAAGGGCTCCCTGGAACAGTCTTTGTATCTCCTGTTCACCGTACTATCAAAACTTTCATGTCAATGCTACTCATTGTCGAGGTGAAAAGTTGTTTGCTTAGACAGGTGGTCATCTTTGACAGTGTCATTGTAACAGAAAAAATGCAAAGAGGAGAGTGGATAGTGGCCATTTGTACAGGTTATTATTGTCTTGGAAAGGTGGTCTTAAGAGAAGGTTTGACCTTAGTTTTAAGAACCACTTATTAGTTTATTAGTTTGCAAAATTTACAATGCATGAGAGAAATTTGTTTGTTAATCTGTCTCCCCTCAGGAAGCGATGTCTATCAACAAATCGCTGTCAGCTCTGGGTGACGTCATCTCTGCTTTGTCCAGTGAACAGTCCTTCATCCCATACAGGAACAACAAACTCACCATGTTGATGCAAGATTCCTTGGGAGGAAATGCAAAGACTCTCATGTTTGTCAACATCTCCCCAGCTGACTACAATGTGGATGAGACTGTCATCTCTTTGACGTATGTGTAATACATGTTGTAAAGTGAATAGAGCATTCTGTAGAGTTTGGATATACACTACATAAATACAGTTATTAATCGTTATTAACCCTATCCGTACGTCGTGTTTTACTATCGTATCCATATGACGTGGGGAACTCTGTGCCACCACTTTCCAAAAAGGAAATTTACTTGTTAATCAGATCGGTATGCTTTGCATAGCAGTCTGTCAAAATGATTTTTTGAGAAATACTGAAAGTTTTCAAAGAGATCTTTGTGCTAGAAGTATACTAAAATGTGAAGAATACAACCCCGGGGTACAAAATGACGCCAGGGCGTTTGAATAGGTTTAAGCAGATGGGCTCTTTGTTTTTAGTGACAAGCAGTGCTTATCTTCTGGTAAGACCGTTCAGTAAGTCAAAGCAAAGACAAAGAAAATCAAATCACAACTCTTATTCCCAGATTAAGATATGGATGTGATGAATGTGTGCACACATGAGTGTATCTTTGTGTGTGTGTGTATGTATGTGTGTGTGTGTGTGTGTGTGTGTATGTGTTTGTATGTGTGTGTTTGTATTTGTGTGTGTGTGTGCTGTGTGTGCTGAGTGTGTGCGTGTGTGTGTAGGTATATGTGATGAAGAGTATGCGGTAAGTCACGAGGGAGCCATAATGCTGTGTTTTACATTGATGTTATATTTGGGAGAATGAGAGAGAGATTAAGGACTATACATTCTTTATATTGACAGTCCGTCTTTATGATTCACCCAACATAAATGGATACCTGTCTTTTAGGTTAGCCAGATGCTAACAATAGGGAAGGTGCATTCAGAACATAGTATTTTGTCAAGTTTCCACTGAGTCATGCAGTATGTACACTGATGATATATTTTATGTGGAATATTTAGCATAAACACTTAAGTAAATACACTAGTTGTTTACACAGCAACTGTTTTCTGATTTTGTCCTTTGCTCCTTGGTTTGTGAGAAATATTTTACCTTGAGTTACTATATTTTCACCAGATATGCGTCTAGAGTCAAACTGATCACAAATGATGCTTCAAAGAACGCTGATAACAAAGAGATTGCTCGCCTCAAGGCTGTAAGTCCTACATCTTTATCGGTGTTATATTATATGTATTATTTTGTATATTATTATGTTTTGTACTGATAGAAAGGTTTATTTTTTTGTATGCCTTCTTTTTTCTTCCTTTACTCAACTGTACTGAAATCCTTATCTCAGAATACCATCAGTGTTGTGTTTCATACTTAAAGAAGTGGGTGGTTTGTGGGTGCTGTGGTATGGTTTGCTCCTTCTTTCCTATCTATCATCCTTATCTCTCCTCCTTTTCTTTGTATGTTACTCTCTAACAATACCTGTAATCTTTGAAACTATGACCTGTTGGTGTTTTTTTGAGTGGTGTAGAATTCTTACTGAAAGTAAATACTCAGAGAAAAGGATGGCGTTTCTGAGAAAATATTTCTTTTTCAATTTACCTGAAGTTTTAGTTTCTATCATTAATTTATTTTGCACTTTGACATATAACTATCTCAGAATCACAAAGTTCTGACATTTTCTGATGTTCTGAGTTACAAAGACCATGAGGTCACATACCCAAAGTTCTGTCTGCTCTATCAAAGTCGTAAGATTTTTCGGAGTGGTTATCAAGATATTAAAAGAATTGCATTTGAAAAAGCTTGACATGTTGTGAAACTCAAAATCCTTAACTTCAAATTTCTCAAAACTAGGTAGGCCTACTGAGCAGATAAAGCTTTGTAATTCTAGTATAAGTATAGAGATGTGTTGTTTTTAAAAGTTGCTTTAATTTCTTTTTTCGCGTTTCACATTTCAGGTTATTTCCAAGCTGAAGAGAGGAGAAGCTGTGGCCGGAGAAGAGGAAGAGGAAGAAGCTTAGGCAGTGAACACTTTTCTGTCACTTTGTTGGATCCAGAAAAAAAAAAGACTTGTTAAAACTGTTTAATCCTTAACTCCTTCCTTTATCTACATGATGTTTACTCCTTTGCCCTTTTGGTTATCAGCATACTTTACCAAATAACTTAGCTGATGGGCAGTGTGCTCTTTGCAATATTGGATTTGTTATTGTTCTTTTACTGTAACAAATAATGATTTGTTGTTAAGTGAACAATTTTAATTTTATTTCCGAAAAATCATTGATGCTTGGCTTTAAGTTTTCAAAACTTCATACGCTTTGTTCATCATGGAGGTGGTTGGAGGGTGTCACTGCTAGGCTCTACTTCATAATCACTACTTTGATCTCCCACCATTGGTTCCCCCCTCCTCCCTATCAGTCTTGCTTTTTTCTAAAACTAAATGATTATTACTGTGTTGATGTTCCTCTTTTTACACAAGTTAACTTCACAACTTGTTCACAAGGGGCCCATGGTGTGTGTGTGGTGTAGCAGTTTGGCTGTCCATTGTTATACAAAGCACAAAAAAGACATGATTTCATTCCTTGAGTGGGGAAGTTTTTTAGTGAGTATCTCTCTTTTTGCTTGAATGTTGCATCCCACTCAGCCAGGCTGGATCAAAACAGCCCATCTCCTAAGTGATCTAAATTGTGTCGGGGGGGGGGGGGGGGGGGTAAGTAAAACTTAAATTATTGCTACACAAGGGGCCTGCAAGCGATTATGGTGAATCATCTTGTACAGGTACAATCAAGGACTGCAATTTGTTTCTGTTTAGAATAAGGAGAAAGAAAGGCTTTTTGATGTTTGATAATCCAACAAATGTTACGCTTTTGTCCTTTTACTTAATGACATGCTAGAGTATGTTAGAGTATTTCTTGATTTTATGCCATGCTAAAGTACTTGTATGTTAGAGTATTTCTTGATTTTATGCCATGCTAAAGTACTCGTATGTCAGAGTATTTCTAAAATGTTCTTTGATGAGGGTATGTAGTCAATGTTGGGCATTGGAGGAAATTGTTGTCAAAAGTCTTGCAAGTTGGGCTTGAAAGAATAGGCTTCAGGGAAAATGTATCTGTGTCAGATTCTGGAACACTGTGAAAACAAAAAGGACAGCAATCTGACAGCAATTTCCCTGAAAAGCATCCTTTTCAAACGGATAACAGGCTTTTAGGACTATTTCTGACTGCTTGTTCAACCATATTTCCCCTTTTATTTTCTATCATCTTGATTTCAAATCAGCATAAAACACTCAACTTTTGCAAATATTTCATTTTGGTAAAGTTATATCCCAGGTATTTGATTTTAGTCAGATTTACTTATGTGCTGTGAAACTTTATTGTTTCCCTCCCCCCCCCCCTCTGTCTCTCTCTCTGCCTGTCTCTCTCTCTCCCTCTCTCTCTCTCACCCCCCTTCCCATTCCAGTTGTCTTGGAAAGTAAAAATTTGAATTTTGATTATTTATGATGATGTGATGTTAAATGTGTTCCCGAATTTGACATTAAAGAGAAAAAAGTTAATATTTTTTTCAACTCTTGGCTAAGTACCTTTATATTTTGACTGCTGAAAAATGTTGGTATTGGTTAATAAAGAGTTTTGTAAGCACCTGTGTTGCTTTGAAAAGCAGTGAAGCTAGTTCTCTGCTGAGTGGCATGTACAGTGTTCTTGTGATCATCAAGTGATGCAAGTAGTCCATTTGGGTATTTATGACTTAAGAAGCACTTCAAAGTTTGTTAATAAACTTTGGGTTTTGTTTTCATTCAGAGAAACTTTTAACGGCTATGTTGTTTAGAGATCATCTGTGATAGGATCTTTTAAGATGAAGTTATGAATATATCAATTCTTCTTCTTCTTCATTTATTCGGTGTGTGTCAATGGACAAAATCGATGTTATTGTCTTTGGTTTCATCATTATTTTACATAGCTATCTTTGATAAAGAAAATTATTGCTGTTGTTGATAAAGAAATTGTTGCAAATGGTTTGTTGTAAGTTTGCGGAAAGTCTGTTTACTTGTTCTTGCATTGAGATTATTATCTTGCTGTTCTGGACTTACACAATGTTGAGATATACTGTGATCTTTTACTGACAAAGATGTGGCAGGACCACATACTATAATATATTTTTTGTTTTACTGTGATACATAAAACCAATTCCGTCCTTTTAAACAGCGTTGCTTAGAATTTACATGGGTGCAGGCTGTTTTGCTTTTTGTGATGTCTTATGTGAAATGTATCATTTTGTATACATCAGTACTTAATCAAAATCTCCATGCATTTTTATACTTTTGATTTTACTTCCTTTGAGACTTAGATGTGCAATTTAATTCAAACTAACTAAGCTAACTTAAACACTAATTCTTGATTGCAACATTTTTGTACCAGCATAGATGCTAGTGTGAGTTTGTGGTCTCAGGTGTCCAACGTCTCTTGAATTGTAGGCTAAATTTTGGGAAGTCAAGTAATATTTTCTCAGAAAATGATTGATATCTTTACATCAAATGGCAAATTTTGCATCTCTTGCCATCTGGGATATAAAAGCTATACTTGACTTAGATTACTGTAGTACATATTCAAGGGGAATATATGTGCTTGAAGTTTTCTTATTTACCAGTTGCTGACATTCTCTTGTAATTATAATATAAAGGGTTAAAAAGTTTTGTATCTGATTAATTTTTACTCACAGATGACAATTCTCTTTGGCTTGAGACAAACCATAGTACATGCCACGTTTTTTAAAAAACCTTTTGTTCCTTGATTTTGTCATTATATTTGGAACTTGAAGAGTGGAGGCAGAGGAAAAGTTAATGTTATTCGCATATTTTGCCCAAAAAAGAATGGAACTGCTTTTTTGCCGTTAGATATTGTTTTTGGATTGCTAAGCTTATTTTCTTTCTTTATGGACTCTTTGTTAAAAAATACTCCAGATTCATCGCTGATAAAACTAATGACAATAAAGAGAATTACCAATCAGTAATGTTGTTTATTAAAAATTGTTTATATGAACGTGATGTGTGACCTGGCAACTTTATGTGAACTGTCGTGTGCTTTTTGTATGTTGTGTTATTCTTTGTCACCAATAGCATACATTTCCAGGTGTGGGGGAGGGAGGCGGTGGAAGAGTGCGACCATTCTAAGCCGCAGCTGGTGGTAATCATAATGTTTATCTTTATCTCATTATGGTAGAACAGAACTCACATGATTGAAAAACTTTGTCCCCAAAAGCCGTGCTGGTTTTTACCTTTTCACCTGACTTTGGCTGACCAAGCAGATGTCCCCATAGCAGTGTTCTGCTATATATATATACATTATCTTTTCAGAGCTGCACAAGTTTTCTTATGTAAAGAGAGGTGGAAAACTCAAGAACACTACTTGAATGATAAGTAGTGTAAGGCAAAAAAGTTTTTTAAATATATTGTTGTTCCAGTGGCTCTTGGACTTTTCTTTTTGATCCCCAGGTTATTTAGTTGTACTTACAGATGTCACATTGGTTAAATAAACAGGACAGGCATCGGGCGTATCGGTTAGGAGCTTTGCTGTCGCTTGTGAGAAACCTGATTTTGATTCCCCATTTGATAGAATGTTCATTGAGCACCTGTATTTCGGTCTTTCTGCTGGGATGTTGTATCCCTCTCAGTCCAGGTTGGCCCTGACTGGATGGGTCAAAGCACAAAACCTAAATGATCTTAATTATGTCGATGGGGGTGTGAAAATAGCTACACTAAGAAAAATAACCACCTAAAAAAAATAAAAAAAATAGGCAGGGATAAAAAAAGAACCCTCAGTATGTTTAGAACTGGCATATAATGTTAAAGTTAAATATATGAAGCGTGCTGACAAAACGAGTTACTTCTCAGATTCAAGCATGAAGGAAATAGATACATAACACTTACTTGTAGGTGAAGTTTCCACAATTTATTAGTATGAAATAATAAAAGACAGGTTATAGTTAAAGAATATGGCATCGATAAAAAATCTACAAATTTGACCTTTATGTCGATTTTTGGCCAGTATCCCCTTTTGTGGATTGCGGGAAGTAAGTCATTTTGTCAGCACACCTCACATACAATAAGCACAAGTACTACTTAAGGTATAAATGGAAACTATTGATGATTTTTCTTTAAACAACATACAAGGAGAACTTTGTTGAGCTTTACACCACAAGCTTGGTGAGTTACCTCAGGTGGAATTTCAGAAAACAGGTCAACTTTCACCTGTTGTGTTTTAGGTACCAGAAGCACATCAACACAACTAGGGTCATTTAGTGCTGGGTAAAATTAAGACTGACAGAAACAAAAGAGGGATACCAAAGAAGTGGCACCCTTCAACCATCCACATCAAATTTCAAATCAACTCTCAAACCCTAGGATTTTGTCAAATTGATAAAAAGAATTTTTAAAAAGGTATCAACAATGTAGAACTCAAAGTACTCAAAGTGACTTCTTGAAAAGTACGCAGAATTGTCAGTAAAAATAAGACAAGCACATGAAAAAACATGTAAAGAAACAAGATAAAAGAAGGGAATAAGTTTCCAAATATTTATTTCAAATTATTCAAAGTGTTATTTTCATTTGAAATTTGAACAGTGACTCAGCTTTTTAATTTATTTTCAAAAATGGGTAAAATGAAGTATGAATGTCTGAAGGAAAAATGACAAAGAATGCTTGATATAATGGAAAACAGTAGTCAGCGTGTATTTACACAATTCGTTGTGGAAGACAAAATGTCAAACATAATCCTTGATTAATTACGTACCTAGTATAGTACCCTGACACTGTTTCTTTACTTTTTATAACAATTGTAAACTGATGATTGGCTCAAAAGATTGCAAATGCTATGTTTTCACGTTGTGTTCTTTCTCCAAGAATATTCTCAGACACAGCTACAAGATAGTAGTACAAGTCTTCCTTTAGAAACTCCCCTGCCTTAACTCTTACTCACTCACTTTGTCTCCATGGCACATTTTCTCTCTCCAAGTCCAAAGTTCTCTCCCCCCCCCCCCATCTCTCTCTCTCCCCCCCCTCTCTCTCTCTCTCTCCCTCTCTCTCTCTCTCTCTCTCTCTCTCTCTCTCTCTCTCTCTCTCTCTCTCTCCTTTAAAAAAAATATTTTTCAACTCTCCCTTTTTTTCAGTTTCTTTTCTACCCATTTCTTTCCTCCTCATTTGTGGCTGTTGATCTATTGAATCTCCTTTTTCCATTGAACACTTTTGTATTTTTTTGTACCCACAATCCACACAGATAGACTGCAACTTAATTTTTGCAGCAGCACAAAATCAAATAGGCAAGCAGCAAGATATAATGAAACCATACTGAACGTTATCACACAAAATCACAGATATGTCTTTGACCAGAGGCATTTTTACAGTCATAGCAGATTAAGCTGAACACATAAATTATTTATATAATTATTAATGCAAACATAATGACATTTATCAATTATGACTACTTGCTAATTTTACTTGCTACTAAGCTCATATATGCATGCTAATTATTTCTAAATGGCTTTCTCTAGCATAAAAGCTAAAAGAATATCAGCATGAGCATGTTCATTAACAGCTCTGAATGAATTAACTCTTCCCAAAAAGAATTGAGCTCCTGCTCACAACATAAGCTCTTAGTTTGTGCTCAAAGCCTTAGGCTAACTCTTTTTTACCTTTTCATAAACTTCCCTAAATATGTCAGCCTCAGACAATTCCTCCAGGAAAACTTCCAGATTTTCCCATTTATAAATTTAGATCAAATTCTTAATGCAAATTGTAATGGCTAATATTCATAATTGCACTTTGATTTATGAATGCTACAAGCCATAACAAAATCATTACAGAGGCGGGTGATGGAACACAGGCCCTAAAAAGCCCAGCCCAGCTTCTACGTATGATAAGGTGAGAAAAAGACATCCCTACCAGAATAGCCAACTTTCTTGTGTTAAAATCTATAGAAAGCACTTAACAGCACTCTAATATGACCCAACATGGGAAAGAAACTTTGCAAACTTTGATGAGGTATGCAATTAGCATATATCTTTAAATGTGGCAATGGACCTTTTCTAACTCATTCTAAAAATCAGATTCTCATGAACAATAAAAGATGTAAAAGTTTTGGCAAATGAAAAGTGAATGATTGATTTAACTTTTATACAGATAGCAAGCAGCTTCAAAGAATAAGCATTTTGCCCGAAAAGCATTTAGCCAGAAATTTGTACCATTTTTCTTCGGCTGCAAGTAGAACAGTTGCCTTTTAAAATGAGCAACTCTAATTTTTTAATCTCCCATCCAATTTGCTTTCAGATGGTTATATTGATGTTTTGCAACACTGATAAAATATAGCATCAGCTTGCCAGGCTGAAATTGTGCAAGCTCCATTATCACTCGAAATCAAAAATGCACAAGGATGAGACACCTTAAAAGTCTCCAAGTTTCAGAGCATTCCTTCAGCATGTCATTTGTGTTGTAATTTCATTGGCATCGCAATCATGTTATTTTGCCGTGAATAACTATAACCGTTGTTTTCATATAGTTAATTATCAAAAACATGCCCTCTTCATTGAAACACATGTATTTTATACATGTACACAAAGATATTAACAAATCTTGGTATGAGAGGAGAGCAAAGATGTGCAGTGTTGTATAATGAAAGTTTTTGGTAAAAAAACCCCAAAACCCACTTGTTTCAGAAATAGTAAGTACATCTACTCAAATCGATCTTAAGCTCAGATTCACGCATCTAGAAAAAGGTGAAAAAGTTCAGATGGAAAAGTCTAAATTGCCCCCCAATATCTTGAGTCTGTAAACTACCAGTGATTTAGCCGACTAGATAGTCAACAGCTGATCCTTTCAAAGGTAGTATAACATGCATTAAAATGTATGTTCAAATGAGCTCATGTGACTTTTTTTTCTAAGTATATGACCTCGTTCTTGTTTCCTTTCATTCTTTGCTCTCATTCTAACAAAAAAAACCCCAACAACTACAGGCACAGTTTTGACATTGCCTTTTTGTGCTTAGTAAAATGTCAACTCAAAACACAAAGAAAACCACAACAGTTGAATGCATGAGAGCTGCTGAAGCTGTTCCTTGACTGACACTATCATACCGACAGTAAGGAAAAATCCAAAGCTGCAGACTTTCAGTTGAAGCCACATTAGTGAAATTCTTGGCATACTCAGACTGAGAGTGAATCATTCTGCTGTCGCCTGCTTCAGTAAGTGTAGCTGACTCGTCTGCTTTTCTGAGAAGGCGAAAGGATTACTGCTGCTACGCTTATTTCTTAGTTTAAAAAAAAGAAGTGATTGTAATTCCAGATCTGTGTAAAAAAGTGAACTCCCTAAAGCAAACATAACAATGAGAACAACAGTATTACATAATAACATCTTAAGAAGAGAAAAATCCACATTAAGTGGATGATGAAGATCATGACATGAAAGTACATAATAGGCACTTTTGCAGATTTTTATAAAAAGCCATTTAAAAAGTAAATTCCATTGGAGTCCAGATTAAAATATACGACACAATGTTACGCAAAGCTCCTTCTCAGTAGTCATGCATCGAGCTCCATAATATAGGCTTATTACGTGTCTCATAATAAACAACCTACAGGACACATAACTGAAGTATACAGTGGTACCTTGACATTGCCACTTCTTAGAAGATCAATCTTGACTACTCATTAAAAGTTGAATTTTAGTGACAAAGTTTTGGGCAATTATTTTTCGCTTCAGATTTATAAGAGACTATTTTTTCGTACAACAAAAGTCTTTAAATGGCTTCTTATCTTATCAGATCACACACAAACATTTACATTTAAGCCTTCCATCCTTTGGTTTTCAAAATCACATTAAATGCATAAAGCCCCACTCTTTGAACAGTGACAAAGATGGGTCCACATTCAATGAGACTTTGAGGTTCAAAGGGAAAGAATGGTTGTAAAGGCTGTGCCGAAGGCTGTCTGAGAAAAAGGCAACAGACAACTTTCCCTTCATTCTGAGAAATGAAAAGGGCATGCATGTAATTATTTTTTCCACATAGCTTACATATTTACTATTGATTTTTTTTTTTTTTACATAATCATAAGAGCACTCCAATATTTTGAAATTGCAATACAAAAAAATTTGAAATACATGATCCAGTCCCATACAGGGTTTCTTGTAGTTATTACAGCTTGCTAGCACAGCGAGAGTAATAGCAGTGTGTGTTTTCTCCAGGAAAGAAAAATCTCAATACAGATGGTTTTAAAAAATTGGACATGAACATTTTAACATTTTTCTAACTTCTACACAAAAAAGGGGTAATTTCTGATCTCAGACACTATGGTTGCCGTGTTGGTGCTCTATTGACACTATTATTGTCAGTGTCTACATTCAAATTTGGTTTTGTTCTCATGAAAACATGACACACCAGTCCTGAAAGTGGCACCACAATGGCCTTACAGGTGATTTGTTGTTCGGTAGCACTTTCAGTTTGTTTTCACGAGGCATAGTGTAGAGACCAAGAATGAAAGGATGCATACAAGTTTTGTGTGCGTCAATGTATCAAATCAAAGAATATGAACTATATTTTCAGGAACACAGTATTTAAATGTTTCACAAAATGAACCCACAAAAGGACACTACAAAATTGGTGAAAAGGGCGGGATTCATGTCTTTCAAGTATTTAAATAAATCTCAAAAGTCCTGATAAGTAAACTTTTGAAAAAAATTACTTTGTTCAGTGTGTGCAGAACCATGACAGAAAGACAAATTCTGTTTCTATAGGAAATTCTTCCTCATGCAGCAGAGCCAACTCTCTCTTTAAACTTTAGATAAAAGAATTATAGAGTTACACCTTCACATGAGACACCTTGCACCTTGAAAGGCGAGGATTAAGCAAGAAGGTCGGTTCAACAAAGCAGATTTGTTTTCGCTCGTTTGGTTCTTGAAAGAATTTGAATTTTTAATCCCCATCCCATATTAGACAGTATAGCCACAGCTGACCTTGAAGATTTCTGTTCTGAAGCCAGGGATATGTTTCAAAAGGCTTGTTGACTCTCTCCATACCAACTACAATCTAGAGCAGCATTGTCAGGGTTTGAAACAGGAATTTATCACTCCGATCATTTCTCTGAGGGCTGACTGAGACTTGGCAGGTTGAGAGCATCATAACCTCACCAAGGCCTACTCTGTGGGCGTCACAGCAAAGACATTCAGAGGAAATTGCTGGCACCACAGGTACTGAACCTGTATAAAGTTCTCCACATTATGCCAGAAGATGAAACAGCTCTCCAGTGTGTTGCGTGGGTGGATACTGTGCTGTTCACCACATCAACTAGCTCAATACATAAATGCCAACACAAGGTACGCTGCTGTTGCAACACAAGAAAACGAACACAGCAAGGTCCATCACCTGTGGTCACTTTGGTCATGCATGCTTCCCAGGAACCCCCCCCCCCTCCCCCTCGTCCTGCTTGACAGCAGAAGTGTCATAATTGCAGAAATCAGAAATATTTTTCCTCAGTATGCAGACAATCACTTTAAGCGGCTCTCTCAGACAAATCGCAAAATGTAGTACACACTCTTCAGCCTCTAAATCATCTCTTTTCATAATTCACCTTCAAACTGAGAAAGTTTATGTATCTTTCACTGCACAATTGGTCACTGATGCCCTCATTTCTAGAGTGACTCAAGGTCTGTGCTCTATGTACTTTTTCCACTTGCCCGAGTCATTATCTATCTTTCTATTCAGTCGTGACAAGACAAAATTGGCTTGGCATACTCTAAATTAACATCATGACAGGTGACATGCTAGTACAAGAACAGCAAGATGGCAAATATTGCCACTTCATGGTGAAGCAGTCCTAGATTAGGGTCTTATCGACCAAACGGGCCTGCAAATCAAAGGCCATGCCATAGAGATACATGCAGTTGTTTGTTACAGGACCCATTTCACCTAGTCAACAAACAATGTACGGACACCATAATCATCAAGACAAAACAAAGCATACTATACACAAAATGAAAAAAAATCCAGCCCACTTACTTGGAATGTGCCAAAACAGAGGGGATAGTTTCTAATGTCAGCATATGAAAAGCCTCAAAACTTTAATATCTCACATCAAAGTAATATTAGACTTTCAGTCCTTATTCAGTTCTAAAACATGAGAGCTATCATTGTTTAAAATTTCCATCATTGTTCAAAATATAAGACAAATCTAATATCATGTTGACAACAATATGATGCTGCCAAAATATCATGGATGTCATCAGTTTCATTAAATATTATTTCAAGATTTATCTGTCAGTATCAGTCACAAGTAGCAACAATAATTTTGTCAAACTACTCATAAAGACTGATATATCATTCTGCATTTTTTACACCTTTGCTGATTCATGTAATCTATAAAGCTCAGCTCAAAGCTCAAATAAACGAACAGGACAAAAAGCTGACTTTATTTCCATAAACGTGCCATAATTCTGTAGCTGCACAGTTTTGAAATTGTTAAAAAATAAATGGATCCCTTTGAAACACCATAGATTTCTCGCACTGATTCCGGATCCAGGGGACTGTTTTACCACACTTCACATTTCACTCTTGGGTTCATAGGGCTGTCTAGTGGGCATTTAAATGCCCAGCTGAACGTCTGGCTGTTGGATAAGACTCCATTTACCCTGTAAAATAGACAGAAAGTTATTAGCTTACTGTACTTGCTCATATGACAATATACTTATATATATAATGATCGTTGAGCTAATAAATTAAATTAAGAAGGGACAATGTAAAAAAGAAATAAGATACAAATTTACGCTAAGCAGTTTACAAAATTACAACTTTCAATATAGTTCTCGTTCCCGTATATACTAAAAAGTTTTGGTAAAAGTAAAGTTGCTGCTCTCCGCTTTTAAAATTGTTTGACCTAGTGCGCCACATCCAGGATCACTGTGCCGGTCACAGTGAGGTTGAAGCTAAGTTTTTTGAGAACAGGAAACAGTTTTAGATTTATTAAGAGTTCTACTGCACTTGCAACACAATAGGTCATATAAAAGCTGAAGATTAGAGGTGTTACAAGAGAGTAACAGACACGAAAAAGAAGGAGGAGAGATAAAGATGATAGATGTTTGATAAGAAAGAAGGAGCAAACCATACTAGAACCCCCGCCAACCACCCACAACAGGAAACAGCTGCTTGTGATCCTTGTGATGCATGAAGACACAAAGGGTAATACTTTACTTTAACCAAAGTTCTTTTTATGTGCCTGATATATCTTTCCAAAAATAATACTTTATCAGTTGGCAAGATATTTAGTTTGTCTTGACTGATTGAAACAAATTGTTCTGCTTCTTGATTTTTAGCTCTGAATATAAAAAAAATAATTCCATAGCAGCCCCAAATACTCTTAGAAGCAAGCTTGAGTTTGTTTGTTCTCCTTATTATAAATAATTATGCTCCTTAAGAATAAAACTCTAACGTCAAATCTATTTTTTTCTCTGAGCAAACGAAAATGAAAATATCATGAAAAAAATATTAATACTGAAAATATGTAAAGGACATGATATTCAAATGTAAATATAAGAAACACTTGTATTTCAACATAATTCAGATCAGTTTATTTATATATCCCTCCAGCCAACAAAACAGGAAAAACAGCAACAATCCATCATAGAAAATTACACCCGAACATCCCCAAACACCACCCAACAACAATAGGCAACCAACCGCCAAAGAAAACAACATGCAGTAACAAAGCCAAAGAACAGATAGCTTAACTATGACTCAAAGTATGAGGTGAAGGTCATTATAAACCTACCGTGCTGAGCCCGGGCTGTGAGGGTCTGTGAGGAGATGAAGGAACAGCCCAGCATCTGTCCACTTGCTACAGTACATCTGCAGATTGCAGTTGGAACAAGAATTGCATGCACTGTATTTTTACATTTTAAAAATGTTTTATTGTGAGCCAAGTACATCCTCATATTATCTAAGCCTTTAACTCAAAACTCAATACATGTGAACTTTTGAGCCATCCCTCTCCCTCCCCCCGTTTATATCAAGTACAAATTCAGTCACATAATGAAATGTTTGTTGTTCGCCAAAAAAAATCGTTATTAAATTCAAAATTTAATGAAGATGATGAATTATATCCAAATAATATCCAAATTTTTGGTTACTCTATGCAAGGAGTTGGGAATGAGGGTTGTGTCCTGCCCCCCAGGACAGCCTGGCGGGGATCTAGAGTAAGCACCAAACAAACTTAACACTATGACTAATACGCACGTCATCTCCTACATCAGAACATCATCTTCGCCAACATAAATAATCATTCTCATGCTCACCATCACAATTACCATTACCGTCACCATCACCAACAACATCATCATCATCATCAGCATTATCATCATCATCATCATCATTACCGACTCAACAATTCCCCTTTCATATAACAATCTGCACCATTACTTTCTTTTTACGTAACCAACAAAAACGGGCACCAAAATCAGGACACGGGGGAAAAAAAGAAAGAAAAAAAAAGAAAAAAAATTCAAAGTTTATTTCACTTTCAGATTGACACCCTTTGAACAACTTCAGTGATGGTTCAGTAGTGGGAAACAAAAAGAAAAGTACACTATAAAGGTACCATTCTTGAAAAAAAAAATCACTGATATAGGCCTACTTCTTGGTGTAAGTTTGAACTTAAAATGGTGGCTGTAAAATAATCTGAAAATAATATCTTTAGTTTTCTAAATGAATTAAGTATCTCTGTCTGTCTGTCTGTCTGTCTGTCTGTCTGTCTGTCTGTCTGTCTGTCTGTCTCTCACTCTTTCTCCAAGAGCACAACAAGCATTGATACACACATTGTCAGTACATACCGGTTTATAGCAAACATAATTTTATTACATTATCTTCAAAATATTTGCCTTTGTAAGCAGAAACACCAAGCAGTGCGTAAGACAGGTTTTCTTTTTCTTTGTTTTCCCAAAAGAAATCTAAGGCATCTGACTATACCTGCGCATAACTGGTGTAAAAGATCTGGTACATGGTCATATTCAGACCTGGGAGGTCCAGCTCCTCTCCGAACTGGTCAATCCACATTTGGTATGCCTGGCGAAGAAAATGTTGAGTTTTAGACGGATAAAGATAACAAGCCGTTGCAAATATACTAAAACACGTACATGATTAAACTATAAAGTGAAGCAAGAAAAAAATACCCCAAAATATTGGGTTTTTTTCTGATTAGATGTGGAAAGTATTCTCAAATGAAAGACTAGTATTAAGAACAAAGAGAGCAGATTATGTATTGATACTACCCAATTTGAATATATACAAAGCTGAATTACACATTAGATACAAAGTAGTGTTACTGATTAGCCAAAAGCTCCTAAGGATAAAGAAGTACCAAACAATGGTCAAATTATGTAAACATTGAGAGAGAGAGAGAGAGAGAGAGAGAGAGAGAGAGAGAGAGAGAGAGAGAGAGAGAGAGAGAGAGAGAGAGAGAGAGAGAGAGAAGAAGAAGAAGAAGAAGAAGAAGAAGAAGAAGAAGAAGAAGAAGAAGAAGAAGAAGAAGAAGAAGAAGAAGAAGAAGAAGAAGAAGAAGAAGAAGAAGAAGAACAATAACAGCAACAACAACTGCAACAGCAGCAACAACAACTGCAAAGGAGCAACAACAACAACAACAACAACAACAAGAGAAATTCTTTTCACTCAAAGAAATCCCAACTTACAAACATAGCTGCTCGCATGCCACCGTTATCAGCAATATTTTCATCTAAAGTGAAGTCACCATCAATCTGTGGAGTTCAAGATGAGAGTGCAAGTTATATGAAATTTGAAATGAAAGTTAAGTTTTTCCAAATAATCCCATCATTTAATTAAAACAGCTGTTTTATTACGACATTGAGGAAACTCGTTAACAGAAAATTTATTCTAAAAAAACACTCTAAAAACTAACTCGAAGTTTAAAAATAACTTTAAGACTTGATAATAACTGCAGTATGTAGAAGTGTAGTTCTGGTATATGATTATATTAACATAAAAGAATTTCATGATCGAAACATTATTTTGTTTGATCTAAATACTTCAGTCTAAATGTCCTTATGAAGTCCTACAGTAATATAATCAGTGCATGTACATATATATTAAATACATCGCAACATCTAAGAAAAAAAAATAGATCATAAAGCATCACTGTACTAACAATAATTGTAGTCTTATTGAAGTACTTTAATTGACCCACATTTTTAAAAGTGCAACAATTCGGAGGAGAATGTAACAGCTAAAAGTTGATTATAATTAGTTTTTTTCTCTGATCTCACACTCCACTCACCTTCACCCCTCTCACTTTGATGAGGCTGTACTGATCTTTCATGCACGTTGTTGTAGTAAAAAAATTCTGAGCAGTCTGCTCATCCCACCAGTTGGACAATTTGCCCAAACCATCGTACTGACGACCTGTGAAAGTAATGTTAAACGCAGTGTAAACTTTAGCCACGCAGACCTTGGCGGAGAGAAGAATAAGGCTGACATTTGGTCTGTGTGTCATAAGAGGGTGACTAAAGACTCCAAGGAGTGTCTCCCAACATAAACCACAAGGTCTTCCAGGTTGGGGGGTTGAGTTAATACGGGGTGCCCACTACGGAAGGGGGCCGAACGCCCGACTCGGTCGAATCAAAAACAAACATGTTTATTTTCAGTTTCAGGTGACCAAGTTGGGCGATCAGCCCGATCCAGCCATAGTGGGCACCCCCTATAAGGGAAGAGGCAGCATCCTGTCCCATAAAACAACACCCTTGCAACAGAAACATCAAGAAAAGATCAAAATGTAAACGTCTTGGGAGATGCCAACGCCCCTAAAAAAGTTTGGACCTAAAGGAGATAGGATACAGCTAGATAGAGGTGGTGGTAATAAGTTTATAACTCAGTACAGAAATACATGGACAGTTCTTGTAGGCGGTCTGTAGGCCTACTCCAAAACGAGGTGAGAAAGGCTGCTGATGATGATGAGCTTAAATTTAATGAGAAAGCTTGGATGATTAATCTAAACTAATTCACTTCTGACAGGTGGCAGAAATCAAAGGTGGTTTTTAACAGTTTATGTATATTGTCAAAAACTATAACATTTGCTAACATTGAAATTGCTTGACATCTTTAAACTTGGACACCATAACTCAAAAGACAAATTTGAATGCAGTATTTTAATGTCACTAAGAAAAACAAATTTGAACAAAAAATGCAAAGAAGCAAACTCCTTTTAGTGTCTGAACTAAGAAGAATAGATTAAGTTATTTGGCTTTTAAGTGATATGACACAGGTTACATTTCTCAGCTAGAAGAAAAGTTACAATTCGTCCCCCAGAACTGCATGGTAACAAAACGAGCTGAGGTAAAAACTGCATCTAGCAAATCTTACCTTGAAAATCAAAGGCATGAGTGATTTCATGACCAATGATTGAGCCCATGGCACCGAAGTTGACAGCACTGAAAAGATATTTGAGGTTACTTTTATGCTACACACACACACACACACACACACACACACACACACACACACACATGCACACGCACACACACACACATATACACAGAGACTCACACACACACACATGAATTACCACTCACACATATGAGAGGGGTATTTTGATCAGAAATATTCTGGTATAGTTTGCACATACAGTAATATATGCGATAAACAGATTCTTGTGCCAACAAATTGTGTTGCCTTCTACTAAAAAACGATTTCAAGAATATTCATTGGAATTTCATTCAGATAACCACAGGGAGCATTCCCAACAATACAACTGGTACTGTGTAGACTCCTTCCATTTGAATTGTATTTGTAAGGCGTTGTACGAATTTCTAGGTCAATTAAAATGAATATTATTTGAATATGAATATAAGAGTTTTGCTGCTGTTAAAGATTACAAGCAAAAAAATAAAAATGACTGGAAAGCCATCCAAGTTGCATGCATACAAATTGAATCCTTAAAATATCATTAAAATTCTGCTACAGCAATAGCTCAAGAATAATGTAAAAAGAGAGAAATAAACCTATGTCCGTGGAAAAATAAGTAATTAGTAAAGTTCAGTTCTTGCAAAGATATTATAATACTTTTTCCTATGTGATGCTGCAAATCATACAAGGCCTCACAAAATTTGAAATTCTGAAGCCATGAAAGATGTCTACATGCTGTACAAATCCAAAAGTGGAAATGAAGTTCTTAAATGCTCAATATGTGGCAAAACCTCTGCCAGCATTGGTCTCATTGGCCAAAGTAGAAGACAAAAGTCATCTTAATTCTTCTAATTTCTTCTATTCCTCTTCAGAAACATGTTCTCTTCTGCAGATGCATTGATCATCGTCAGACATTGATGAACAAACAATTATTAGTATTTGTTAGTGTTTGAGCACTTAATCAGCTGCTTGCACTGTATGCTTCTCGGGCAGCTGAGAATGTTTCGGAGTGTGCTATGATCTGCTGGGGTAATAATATAGTGTAAAGTGCATAGAGCTTGCTGTTCAGTAGGGGTTTGCGCTACACAAATGCTATTTATTATTATTATTATTATCCGATGTTAATGCCAAACTTTACATAGAACAATAATCAGACATAAACAAGCTTACCTCGGGCCATCAGGAATGTAAAAAGGTAAATGGAACATTGCAATTGGGAACATGACATCATTTCTAATGGGAGAGTAGAGGGCATTCACAGTCACTGGTGGACGAAGCCAACTGAGGGAGAAGAAGAAAAGAAAAACTGTGAGACAACATTGGATTCACTGTACTATTTATCATGTCTGTCTTGGACAATTTAAACAAATCAACTTAAGTTATCATATTTGTCAAGGATAACTCTTTCTTCCCATATGTTTACTTTATTGTTAATGTGATATTCGATATAATTAGCCTACGGTACTGCGATCAGTTGATTTGTTATAAACATAGCAGTGTGTATAACAAATCAACAGACTTGTCCTACTTCATGTACAGTTGGACCACAAAGGATGACAAAGACACTTGCTTTGAGAACAATTACGGGGTACATAAACATGCGGTGTATTGTGTGCTATATGTACAGTAATTGAACAACAGTTTAGTACGAAATCATAGAGCATAAAGGGATCGATGCAAACTTAACACTTTACATCAAGCCTTAAAATGAGTCAAACCCCTCCCCCCAACCACCCCAATGTGTATTCAATGGTTTTAGTTAAACTTGGATTGAAATATTTTTTTTTTTACAATCCCAGGCACCTATATTTGACAACTGCCTGCAATAACATAATTTCGTTTCTGGCAAGCTGGCCATAGAGGGCCATCAAAGGTCTGTGATTCCAAGGGGTTGGGTAGTTGACTCTTTGCAGACTGACTCTTTTTAAGAGAATATACCTATGCACCCTTTATTCACCTTTAACAACACACAGTATCACGGCAGGTGTTATTGTTTGCTCAACACAGTAGAACCATGGGGCCCCACCCCCCTACTGCTGAAATAGAAACGAAACTTAGCAATCTACAATCACTTACCTTGTCTTTCTGTTAGGCACCTTGGGTAAGTCTGTATTCATGTTCCCCAGAAGAAATCTTCGCCAGGACAACAAATTGGAAAACCAGTCCCCAGTAACAACTGAGAACTAAAAAAAGAACATCGTTGTTTCACACATTTCAGTATAGACTATTTATGCATGGCCATAGACGGTGCTAAGCAAAGTTTGGAAACTGAAATGAACGTAACTTATACAATAATATGACTTTTTAGAGTATTGGTAATTTTGAAAAGAAATCAACAATTGAGGAAAACATTTCTATTTCTTTTCATTTTAAGAACTTCTGTACAACCTTACATGGGAAACACATGCATCAAGTTTCATAAATTGCAAATTTATCCGTAAGTAAACATCCTGTCAGTTCTTACCATTTAATCTCATCTTTATTAACATATAGGAGACCAGTTTCATTGTCAAAAGGAGACCAGTTTCAATATCAAAATTATTAAACTAAAAGTTTATATACGCTATCAGAACAATGAAAAAGCAAACTTACATTTTCATAGTACCCATCAAGGAACGTATCGTTCAAAATGTAAGATGGGTAACTGATTTTATCAATGATAGCATCCACCTGAAAATAAAGATCAAAGCAGGTCAAGATAATATTCATCATATATTTTTCTCTTTCAAAACCATGCTAAAGCTGCTGACCCCAGGATACAATCACAGTTAAAACTGAACAGAAAACAATAACAGCATTTCATTAAAACACAGGCTGTGAGTTCATAAAATGATTAAACATTGTTTAATAGAATGGGAGATGTAATGAAACCCAGATCATCTGGAATCAAAAGATATGGGCTGGCAACTTTAACCACAGAGAAATACACAAAGGATTCATAATTTTTTCAAAAGCATTTTTGTTTTGTTGATTTACTTCATTCTGGGCCATGCTCTCTCATAAAACCTTTCATTAAAAATGTTTTAATACAGAAATAAAGTGACCTGCATCTGTGGTGTAGCAGTCAGGCACTATGCCATCATATGCAACAGATTCAGATGTGACTTCAAATCCCATATTGGGTGGTTTTTCATCAGGGTTTGTCTGATGGGATGTTGAGTCACTCTCCGCCTGGGCTGGCCCTGGTTCTCAGGGTTGAAATAGCCCACCTCCTAAATTATCTAATTTACGCCGATGAGGACATAATAAAACATCTACAATTACATTATGTTATTAAAAAATGTACGTCTATGCTTTGAAAGAATGTCAAAGAAAGTTTAACCTTTTGTTCAGCCCGTTTACGGGTTCGCTTGTCCATCCAGTATTTGCTGAGCAAGTAGTCCTTAAACGCATTTTTGACATATGTTATCAGCTTTTCCATCTGCAGATTAGAGAACAAGTATTTTATTTCTCCAAAGAGAATACAACCACATTACACACAGCTTTCAAAAAACAAGTTTGTTGACAAAGCATGACAAATACAAAAATATCTTTCAAGAAGCCTGAATGAAATTGAAAGAAGAAAGAGACTATGAGAATGTCATTAAGGTATGAATCATAAGGCCTATAAGTCTCACACGTCTGACTTAAAAAAAAAAAAGGAAGTGTATGCACAAAAGATTTTTAAACAGAGTTGAGAAACAGCTAGTAACTCATTAAAAAAAATAATCTGCCTTCAAGGAAAGAGAGAAATTATAGATAGAATGATGCATTGACTGGAAAACTCTATGACTTTATAAACAGATCTTTATGTTTCGCATTAAAAAGTGTACTCATGATTGTATTTATTTGGAATAAAACAACATACAAAAGTCTTCTTACTTTTTCGACACTGCCCTCTGAGTTTGTGCCTTTGACATACATAGCACCAGTGGAGAATCCCAGTGCTTTGTTTGTGTAAAATGTACACCTTTTCCATTTCTCTTCCATTTCATCTTCCTCTGAAATAAAACCCCCCCCAAAAAACAACAATGAAATTAAGACACTTGAAGTTATGGAAAATAAAAATAAATCATGCTACTGATGAATGATAGTGTTACTTATTACGTGTTGAAGTGTTAACATTCTCAAATGAAAAAAAAAGAAGAAATTTTGCTATGCATATGACTTTCTGACTAACCGAGATGCATCAAGGTCTTAATGTCTCTCTGCTGTCTGCTTGTGTTTGTCTTTCTATGTCCTAACTTTTTCTTATTTCTTCTTCTCTCTGCCTCTTTCTACCGTTCTGAATCTATTTTCCTACATTTCATATTCATGGTCAACTTTGTACAGCAAAAGCACTTTCACTGATTTGACAACAAGTTTTATCACTAACCTCCCACCCCCATCAAATTCGGTGTAGTCATGGTTTTAGAAAAAAAGAAACACATGGTCATAACAACGGTCATTTAGTGTGGGGGAAAGGCAAGACAGAGAGAATGAAAAAGTAGGATGTACGAGTCACACCCTCTCTAACCACCCGCATCCCCCCTCCCTCGCCCAAACAATGTCACTATTTTTACATATGAACCTAAAGAAACACTTACCTGTTTCTTTAATCTCAAACAAGGACTTTGGAAAATATGGCTTGAACGAGCGGATCAAACTGATGGCCAAGTAATCTCTTAAAGCTCTGAAAAAGTAATAAAAAAAAAAGAAAAATACAGTTATGAAAAGCCATAGGTCAAAGAAACATTAAACTTGAACTGAACTAAAGGCATACAATTTGCCTCAGTTATGATTACCCTTCTGCGGAGAGATGTATGTGAATTATTTTTTACCATCTAAATGAAGCATTTCTTGGAGAGAATAAAGAGTGCTAAAATTTTTTTATCATCACTCAAACCACGACCAACAAGAAGGAAATATCTAAGACAGTTGCCTTATACATTCTTATAAACAATTACAGACTATTATCTATTCACAAGGGACCACTACTAAAATGTAATGAGTTTAGGAAAGCATAAATCACTGACAAACCATTAAAGGTCAAAGAGTGAAAGTGATTATTCCAAGAACAGTATTCCTGTTCTTATTCCTTCCTTAACTGTAGTACAAATACCAGCGTGTAGTCGTTTGGCGTTTCATTGTTGCATGCAGGAAACCCGAGTTCGATACCTGAGTGGGGGGAGAGGGACTTTTTATCGAGTAGCTCTGTCTTTCTGCCGGGATGTTGTATCCCTCTCAGCCTGGGTTCGCCCTGCCATGCAAGGTCAGAAGTTTGTCTCCTAAATGATTTAAATTGACTTGCTATGGAGGTAAAAATACCTACACTTTAAAAAAAAATATTTTCAAAAGAAGCACAAATTTGTCACTGTCTTATCACAATTACTCAATTCATTTTGAGGTGCTTTGAGAAAACTGAAAACCACCCAACTCAAACTTTTCTTACCTAATGACTTGATTAAAGTGAAAACGTCTCAATAACTGGATATCTACTACACTAAACATAACCCTGCAATACTGCAGATATAAAAAAAATTACACACATTTTTACAAGCCCCAATTTTATATTACCAACACAAACTTTGAAATTTGTTTTACACTTACCTCTTTTTCTCCACTGAGCCATGGTAATAGTCATGAAATATATCGGTAATCTTTTTCATGTAGTCAGGATGGAGTACAACCACGTCCGTGTCCCCATCAACTTGGAAACCCATAGCAAGCAAGTACTGTACCCAATTAACCTGAAAACAAAAACAACAAACCATAATTTAGTACTCATCATCATATGCCAGATCTGCAACAGTATCGGTGATCATGGTTTGAAGTTTATTTTTTTGCCTGGATGTTGTCAAAAAACCTATATTACCCCTTGTCTTTCCCTGTTACTCATCTGTTCAGGCTTTCCAAGTAAGTTGTTCTTGTCTTCGACTTTTTCGTCATTCTTTCCATTAGGCCTACTACTCACTGCAAAATTATTATAAAATGACTCATAAGGCCAACCCCAGGTCCACGTCCCAGGAGGTGGAAACTGGACAAAGAAGGGGATTGCTGGGTTCAACAAAGTACGGCGTGGCTTTCTGCCACTGAGGCGTACTGCTAGCCGAGAAGGAGAACCCAGATTACCCTGAAAAGTTGCAGGCTTATGGGGCTCTGGTGAAACTGTGACAGGCGTAGAAAGTCGGCAGCGGATTATCCGGCGACCAAGAAAGACCTGGATAGATGGAGTCAGGGAAACATTAACCACCCACGGCATCCCCCTGACCCAAGCTCTCCGGCTGACGACAGAGAGACGTCTCTTTCTTCCCATGACACCCAAAAGGGTATAAGTGCTGATAAAAGTAAAGTAAAGACTCATAAGGCTTTTTGATCTATGCATTTCATAATCAATCTAATGATATTTTCCATAGAAAAATACTGAAGTAAAGAAATTAAGCACAGAGGTCCTGAGCACACGTGGGTATGACATGTGGTAAACTGGCTTTGGGCTTATATTTGTATTACCGCTTATCTTTAACAAATAAAATATGTTGAATTTTCAAGAAAATATATTATATATAAGCTCTCCATTTCATAAGTACTGAACTGGGGAAATCATTCACATAAGCGAAAGAAACGCTTCTCAGTCCAAATTTCCATGATGTACATCTGATACAAACAACAATTATAATCAACTTTAATTTGTTCCTAATCGAATTCTTACCACTGTGTAATTGGCTTCAACTTCTTTTAAGGGCATGACATTGTAGAGGCTGAATCTGTCATGTATGTGGTGGTACCCTTGGGTTGCCTGTTCGAGTGAGAAAAGCCAAAGAAATTCAAATGAAAATGGAAAAAGGGTAAAGGTAAATGTCCACACCCTCCTTCCACCCCCACACCATTCTTCGAATATGTAAAAAAAATCTTCCCAAATGACGTCCTAGCAACACAAATGTGGCTCCACTGAGAGTGGAGATCCTGAATGTGTATAGCAATTCAAGTAAGTTCCGAAAGGAGGGCTTAAGTTTATTTTTACAAATGACTGCTCCCTAAATTGTGGCTGTAAGAACAGACACGCAATACGAAAAAAGGTGGTACTACTACACAGGCTAATCAATAAATTTTCTACTAGATGTAACTGTAAACATAACATTCATTATTAAGGAAAGCCTCAAACAGCACGATTTTGGATGCTCAGGGACAGAAAAGCTTGAAAAAGAAATGGACTGATGACAAAGTAAATATGAAATTTTAAAAAAAATATGTAGGTGTTTTTAAGCTCACATCGACACAATTTAAATCACTTGGAAGGTGTGCTTTGACCCAGCCTGTCAGGGCTAATCCCGGCTGAGAGGGATACAACATCTCAGCATAAAGACAAAGACACTTTATGAAAATTCTCCGCACATAGAAACTCGTATCTCCTTCTTGTAATGGTACAACACCAAACTGCTACACCACAGACGCCGGTCTATTTTCTTAATCAATATACAGAATCTATATAGAGAAAAGATTAAATGTATAGAAAGTCTCTACCCATATCAATGAGATGCCACATGGGTGATGGATCAGAACAAACATCATTTTTTAAAGTGGTAATAAATTCAAACACTCAAAGGTTGGAATATATTGAGTGCCTTTCATTGTTTGGCAAAATGACTTCATTCAAAAGAAATCTCTGGACCACGAGCAAGCAAAAATGAATAAAACAGATGGTTCTAAAGTGTGGAAGATCAGTCAAAGTACTTACATAAGTCAGAGTTTTTTCAAGAGTCAGCACAGCTTCAGCATATGCGGTGGCCTCTGAGTCAGTAGCGCCAAATGATGTGAAGAGATGCTTTGTCTCATCCATGAGTAACTTTGTCAACTGGAGATTACAGATATGGTACACACATACATCCAAGTTGAAAAGGCAGAGATTTAGTGAAGTAAGGTACTAAGAGAGCTTTTATGATTAGGCTAAATACCAGTCTCAGCAGATGGTGTAAAGACTTGGTATAACTTAACACATATTTCAATACAATAAGGCTGTTAAAGCTAGGACCTCCCACTTTACTTTTATCTCTGACAGCTGAGAAAAGTGGGTAGAAAGTCAACCAACCCAAGTCTACAAATGCCCCATAGAGGATATAATAAAACAGGATTGCTGGCAACTCAAGACAGAATGGCATTCACTGAATCAGATATGACAGATAAGGAAAAAAAGGTATCTGTTAATCATACTACATGTGCATCATGACAGTGGCACACATAATAAGACCTAGTTCTTAAAAAGATGGAAAAAAAAACGAGAAGCAAGGAATGAATAGGATAAAAGCAAAATGACTGCGATTAGTTGTGTTCCATTCAAAATACCATGTATTTCAAATTTCTTTCTCAGGATTGTTAGGTGAGGATTTGTACAAGTCAAATTTTAGTGTCTGAAAGTGAAATCGTTTTGTGAACAACAAACCTGTGCAGCATCCTTTATGGCGAAGGACCCGGTGCTGTTGTTGTTAGTGCTGTTTTGGCTGCTGTTTATAAATGGAAGCAAGTCAGACTGAAGCGCTGTATCTCCAATATCGATCTGTTCGCAGAAGAAGTATAAAAAAAAATGTAGGCCTACAGAGTTGCATCAACATTTCAATTGGAAAGGTTTACAATCATTATGACATTAGTTCATTCCACTCACAGATGTCACTGAGAAAGACTGCCGCACGTACGTGT
>NW_004798329.1:125839-127560 GCF_000002075.1 Aplysia californica
CAGACAGACAGACAGACAGACAGACAGACAGAGGCAGAGAGAAAGAGAGAAGGAAAAATTTAAAACAAGAAACACACCTATGAGGTTACTGAGCACATAGAGATTATTCCCACTCAGTTCCTGGAAGCGGTCCCAGTGATGGTAGCCACGGGGAATGGGGTGTGTCCGCAGCCACTGACCACAGGCAAACTTGTAGAAGTTGGAGCATGGGTCCACTGACCAGTCCACCCCCGAGAGGACAGAGCCAGAGGCTTGGACACACGCCGGGGACTTGCAGTACTTGGTCACTGGGAGGTAGAGGGACACAGTACAGGTATATTATTATACATACAATCTGTCGGCTTATATACTTGGTCACTGTGAAGTAGAGGGACACAGTGCAGGTATATTATATACGATCTGTCGGCTTACATACTAGGTCAGTGGGAAGTAGATGGACGCAGTACTGGTATATATCAAGGAGGAAGGGGATTGATGAAATCTTGTTAACTAGGCCCACTGTAGGCAACTTGCGTGGTAAAGAGAGACAAGTACAGGAAATAAAAGCTAACACCTTGTAATGATTAGAAACGCCATAGCTGGCTGTAGATCATAGTAGCACCTCTCCGTTTCTTAAAGGGGTTACTCATCTGCCTACTTACTTACTTACTTATCCCTTCTTAATCTTATCTTAGATGACCGTTGGGGCACCACGGATGACCAGACAACCACTTTTCTCCATCCTTCCTTATTTTCAGTCTTCCGAGGGGCTTCACCCAACTTTAAGCCTGTACATTCCCTTATGTTGTCTTCCCATCTCTTTTTCTGTCTGACTCCCCCCCCCCTCCCCTGTACAGCACCCCGTAAGATCATCTTTACAAGTCCTGTTGATCTTGCTATGTGCCCAGTTACGTGTCTAATTACGTGCAGTAATAACTTATGAATGTGGAAGCGACTAAAGCAGTTTCGAGGACACTTGAATCAACATAGGGGTTTTGAACACCTTGCTCTCATTGAAGAGATAGAAAGCAAACGAGGCAGGGGTAGACCCAGAGAAACTTATTAAATTAGGAAAACCTGAACAGAGGGGTGACGGGGAAACACCAGGATAATATCATTTTCGTTTAAAGAGCATCCGAGGGGAGAAATAAATGAGGAACTAAGTCCGCCGAAGTCTGTTTCAGACCAGACAATTTAGGATGACGAAGAACTTACGAGAAACGTCCAGTCTTCGAATGAGTCGTTCTCACTGAGGCTCCAGCCTCCACTCTCGTCTATGATCTTAGCAAACTGCTTCAGAATCTTCTGCCGGGCATCAGCCGGCGTCTGCATACAGCTCTTGAAGAAAGTCCTGGTCTTGTTTGCAGCAGACCCATTCTGTGTGTTGGAGTCTGAGAAAGGAAGGAAATTAATTTTGTTCCACGCGGGGGAAATCTATCTGGGACATTATGTAAGTTATATTATAGTAAAGACAGGACACAGAGCAACCAAACCAAGTTTCAGAACGAACTCTGGTTTACGCAAATCTTTATAGAAAAATGAGACTCGTAATAATGGACATGAAATGATAACGGCTGAGCATGGTCAATTAAATATGAGAACGGGGAGGTAAATTTCAGTGGTGAAAGTACATGGCAAGTGAAGCACATTGTCCTACCATTTCGTATAAACATAGCAAAAAAATAAAAGAAAGAGAGAGAGAGAGAGAGAGAGAGAGAGAGAGAGAGAGAGAGAGAGAGAGA
>NW_004798329.1:128470-129567 GCF_000002075.1 Aplysia californica
AGGCAGACAGAGAGAGACGCACACACACATACACACACACAGAAAGAGAGAGGAGAAGAGAGAGAGAGAGAGAGAGAGAGAGAGAGAGAGAATTTTGCATCTATAAGTGTGTGTGTGTGTGTGCGTGTGCCCGCGCGCATGCTTGTTATATAACAACGTTTGCTTTTCTATCTTACATTACTGTAATACAGAGACGGACAACCCCTGTTTAGCAAACAGGGCCTTTTAATTCTTAATGTAATTTACAATATAACGAAGTAATGACAGTTCAATCTCTAGTACATAATATCGTAATGAAATCTTATTTGGATTATTTGTCCGTTACCTATCTATTGTTTAATTGTTAAAACAGAAGCACAACGACACAGCAATGGTCATTTAGAGCAGGGAAAAGGGAAGACAGACAGAGACAGAAAGAACAAATAGTAATAAAGAAAAAAAGAAAAAAAGAAGGACCTACCTGTGACACCTTCCAAGAACCCTCAACTTAATAGTTTAAGCATACAGTAATTTCAGCATTTTTGCCCTTGATGTTTCACACTGACTCGGTTGAGAGAGTTTCTGCAGCAAATTATATTGGATCAATGATGACCGCACCCAAGGAACCCTTTTTGAAATAAAATTGATTTTCAAAGATTCAAATGCTTTTGCATAAAAAAAGAACTTCATGTCTGGGATGTTGCGTTTAAATTGAAATGCGTTTTCATAATCATTTATCGATAGCATGCCCACGACTTTCTAACAAACTTCCTCGACTTCCCGTTCATTCCAATCCTCAATAACCCCAGGGACATGCAGGTATGCAGCCTGTTAACAGCATTAAACGAGTGTATTTGGCATTGTGGTCTCAAGTCTATTTCAGAACATTTTTGCTGCAATATCGAGAGGAAATATGAAGATTAAATGGTGCAGTCAGTTAAAAATACGTTGTTGTAGTTGTTGTTGTTGTTGTTTGTTGTTCTTGGGTTGGTGGTGGTGGTGGTGGTGGTGGCGGTGAAATATTAAGTCCTACAAGACACAAGGCAGGTAATTTCGAAAGCGAAGCGCTAGTCCCCGTTCCCACCCACCGGGACACCAAACGGAAATATTCCAGGAAG
>NW_004798329.1:130191-131960 GCF_000002075.1 Aplysia californica
AAAACCCAAAAAAACAAACAACAACAACAACAAAGCAACCACCCCAAAACAACAAACAAACAAACAAACAAACAAACAAAAAACAACAACAAACAAGCAACCAAAATAGCAACAACAAAACACTTATTAATCTTTATAGATAGCACTTTAGAGCACCGGTGGTTCTTTGATCATGGGCTTCTTTTACTTACTTCTTATTGTCAGAGGCTTGGCAGCGCTTCCTCTTATAGCTTAGTCACATAATTTGGCTTGAGGTAAGGCTGCACTAACAGCCCGAACAGTAAACTTAGATCTCCAGTAAGGGTCGTAAAGTGTCGTCCTGCGGGCTTCAATTGGGTCGCGTGCCATGGGGTTAAGGTCTCTGTAATCCCGATACAGTAGATCTTGTGCCGATAATTCTACACCTTTCAACTTTCATTCAGCCATGAGATGGAAATGTGTCTATAACATACACAATGAAAGCTGACCAGTTTTCGTTCACAGCACAATATTATATTGGCACTTTTTGACAAAGGAGAAACACACAATGGGACCTAAAGCCGAGAATGCTTTTGGTGGTGTAGAATTCAACCCGTAAGCAAAGACTGAACTAAGTATAGCCGAGAGTTACCCAACTGTTTGCTCAAATCGACTAGGTATCCAAGCGTAGAATACTACAGTGCGGTCAAAAATTCGTGGCGCAACTTATTGTCAATATCTCCTCAACTATAGAACATAAACTCTCCAGCTTTTGCACAGTGACTTGTATCAATTTGTCTTAATTAACAGATCAACATTTTGTAAACACCTGTTGGCGGTATTCTAGAAAATTCCTCAATAAATACTAATAAAAATCCAAGTGGGTGGTTTCTACAGATTGAAAAAGGATTACAACTGGGACAATACCGCTGGTAAAAGAAAGTCGTGAGATTATGTTTATTTAACGCATGTTTTGAGAACTCTTAGAGCAAAAAAGTGTCCATGATAAAAATAATTTCTTATAACAAGTTTTGCCACAAAAAATGTCATTGGTGAGATGTGACGTAGGCCATATGCGAATGCAAAATATGTGTGAGAAGCGGGAAGTGCTGGGAACAATTCCATTTTGAGCGTGACGGAAATTTATAGTATTTTAAATACATTTATAAAGAACATTTTTCAATTTAGCCTCAATTGTTGTAGAATAATATGATATAGTTAAGACAAATTAATTCAAACCCCTGTGCAAAGTATGAGAGACACTGATTAACCTGTTAAAAAGATATTTGATGATAAGTTGCGCCACGAATTTTTGACCGCACTATAGACTGGAAAACACGCAACACACTTTGTGGGTACATGTTCTATTTTTGACTTCCATAGAGTCCAAGTGAAACATGCTTCCTGCAAGCAAACCGTGGAATTTCGGAGCGGAAAATTAATTACTTTGAGCTTTAAAAATACAAATATATATTATTACAGTAAAACGAACAGTAAAGAAAACTATTCGGCACAATCAAGTTTTAAATGTGCACATATCATGACCTTTGAAACGGTGGCAACTCTGTTCGTGTATTTACCGTATCATCATGTGCCAAGATGCCTTTGTTCAGAAAAACGAGCTAAAAAGGTTGAGAAGAAATCATTAGCATGGTAAAGAAGAAAGTGAAAAGAAGGAAAGGAACAGGGAGATAAAGAGAAAGACGGAAAGAAAAGAAAGGCATAGGTGGAGAACAAGAAAGAGGAAAGAGAAATTAAAGGGATTTTTAGGGGTGGGGAATTGGGAAGACGGAAGGGAAAGAAAGGAAGGG
>NW_004798329.1:132882-140382 GCF_000002075.1 Aplysia californica
ACACACACACACACACACACACACCCACTTAACATGACGTGATATAGTCAAAGTGAGTACTACTACTGTAACTGTCGCCAGATAGTTATATATCCCGTCTACTTTACCGGCATCTTTAGTGTACCGCTTACGCCTTTCATGTTGCATACAAAATTCCTTAGTTCAAGTCCCAAGTCAGGCACGTACATGTGTTTCATTGACTATTTTGCTGTCATTCTGCTTGGATAGAACATCGAACACACATTTGGTTGACCCAGACAGGCAGGGTCAGTTTAAATTTTAGCAAGAGTTTTACAGCACTGGTAAACACAATAAGGTCATATCAGTGCCCAAGATTAGATGTGTTATAAGAGAGGAACAAACATAAAAAAGGGACGGGAGATAGAGGCGAAAGAATATTTCTAGGAAAGAAGGAGCAAACCACCCCAGAGCACCAGCCAACCACCCATGGTCAAAAAAGCCAGTCCCCTAGATAATCTGAACTGTATCGACTGGATAATAAAATCTAGCTATAATAATCAATATGTCCGCATCTCTGTTTGGTCATAACTTCAGCACGCATACTTTCTCCCATATGACAAACCCAGAATATAAAAAAGGTCATAAACCACACCCCCTTCCCTCTAAAAATGTAAAAAAGATAAATAAACCAACAACAACAACATCAAGAGCAACAACAACAAAAACAACAACAACTAGAACAACAAAAATCCATAAAACCCGCAAACAAATAAGCAAAAAAAAACCTAAACAAATTGACGAACACGAAGCAATCAAAACGAAGTAACACAACACGAGGTTAAAAACCAACTCTTTCTCCCATTCCCAGTAACATGAGAGCAACAACTCATAATCCACGCCTCTTCATTATTCGCTGGCAATCATAAGAGGCGTACGAACAAACCCAGCTTAACCCCCCCCCCCCCCAATAAAAAACAACAACAACAAACAAAACAAACCCAAAACAAAACAGAAACCGATTCTGTGAACTACTTTTTCTCCCTAAACCCCCCAAGGGCCACCATTCACTGGATGTGACTTAAAATCACGAGCACTCTTGCGTTAAAATTGACAGATCCGAACGCTCTTTTCCTCATCTCCGATGTTGTAACGAGTGATTTTACAGTTTCGCAAACACTGAACTGACACCCTAGCCAAACGTAATGACACGACACGGAAGTCGAGATCAAACTTCAAATGAAGCGGGGATGTCGAAGGAAAACATTAATATCCTCCTAGATCAGGTCAGTCTAGCCTGAAACAAGAGGCGATTGGCTAGCCCGGTTGCCAGAACAAAAGCTGATTTGTTGGAACATTTTCCTGAAACAAAAGACATCCCCCCCCCTCCCTTTTTTCCTCAAACTAACCAACAAGCAAACACCTCCCAGTTTTTTCCCAAACGAATAAACAAAAAAGAGAAAAATGAACAAACCCTCTAAACAACCGGCAAAATGTAAAGAACAATGTCAAACAATAACACGCAAACATATGTACACACACGCAAACACATGTACACTCACACACACACACACACACACACACACACACACACACACACACACACACACACACACAAACACAAATATTCCACTTGCAAACAACGGAACTACATAGGCAATAACGATGGCCGTATCAAAAGCAATATCAAAATCAAAGTTAGCAGAAGATAGAGCGTTAGAACCTTATTGTTTGGAGGTTTTTGTTTTGTTCGTTTTTTTATGTGTGTTTCATCACTTTCGATCGAATCCTTAGGCGATTTTGCAACAGCCCCCTTGGGAGCTGCTTCCATTCCAATTTGCCATCTCAGTACCGTGATGAGAACTAAGGCGCCGTAACCTGTTAGGCGCTCAACGCTTCCATTCAAATACTATTTCCGACTTTGTCGAGAGTTAAGTGGCAATTTGCAGCTGAGTGAGCCGTGGAAGTCATGAGAAAACTATCCATTTTTTGGAGATTATAACGTCCTACTTAGCCCAGTCGGGAACAAAAACATTGATCTTATGATTGCCAGTCTGACTTAATGACTGAGCCAGCATTATTGACGATAAACAAGACAATTACGACGACAAAGATCACAACAAAATAACATCAGACAGCAAGGAGCAGTTTCTTTAAAATTACGTATCTCAAGAAACGATTCTCGGCTTCTTTATCCAAGGAAGCCTTAAAAAGACGACAGAACGGAACGTGTATGCCTATATAAAGCTGCTTACTCACAGCTCGTGTTGCTGCAATAATTAATGACAGACTGGATTTATCGAAAAAGACTCACATTACACCTGCCTAATACTTTCCCCGTAACAAAAAAAAGTAACTTAAACAACTTTTCAAAAGCAATCTACGGATTAAAAAAGTTACAAAAAAGTACAAGTAATTATTTAACTATTCCAGAATAAAAATGTCACCTAGACAATGTTTCAAAAGCAATATAGGGATTAAAAAGTTACCAAAAGTACAAGTAATACATATTCCATATTCAAATCTTTTAATTTCACTATCGATTCTTTTTCTCATCTGAAGTGGGTGCCGTAATGCTGGTCAATATTGTATACCCCCCGCCCCCCCCCCAAAAGAAATAAAATAAAATAAATAAATAAATAAATAAAGTCTTTGTTATCAAGTTTCCTCAGACAATGTCCCTTGCACACGATTCTGTTCTCTGGTTACCCAGGGATGAACGAGTTACCGACACAAACGGAACGTTCGGTGGATAAGTTGTCTGACAGTGTAGCACAGTCCTTTCGGAGGAGACCGTTAAATTACAAATAACCTTACATTGTGCTACGAGCATTTGACCTATACAATTTCACTTTCGCATTACATGATCAAGATTTATAACATTTTAAAAAATGTTTTAATAAGAGTTTTACGGCACTTGCAACACAAATAGGTCATATAAATTCCCTAGAATAGAGGGATTGGTAAAGAGTTAGTAACAAACAAACAAAGGAAGGCGGGGGGGAAGGTAAGGACGACAGATTTGTTTTGAAAAGAAAACGCAAGTTTGGTTAAAGTTTTATGGCGCTCGCAACTGCAGAAAGTCATAAACTGAGCGCACCGGACAAAAGTTGGTTATTTTCATTGATTGTTAGTTCATAGCACGGTTTGGTTTTACTTGTTTTAGTAGAGGTTTTACGGCGCTCGCAACTACATACGGTCATATGAGAGCCAAGGGGTTGATGTCAACAGAGAAGTCCTTACACTTACAGGGAATCAGACTTACTCTGCTCACTTCTCTAGCTTCAACAGCACAAAGTCTGCTTCAACTATCAAGGCACCCCAGAAATAGGGGGTCACAGGATTGTGACAAACATTAAAAAGAAGTAGAGAAAAAAATGATGATAGTAAGGATTAGGAAAGAAAAAGCAGCAGTTCCCTGTTGCAGTTCAGGCACAGTTATGAGCATGGCATCGATGAATCAGCCCATTTACATTTCTACTGTGCATAAGAACAGGTTAATATCCCCCATTTGGCGATGGCCTAAAGACACTTCAGTCAATAGCACCGACCGGGCGGTGTGGTTTTACTTTGAGAGTGGAAAAGATTGATGTGTCTAAAATTGAAACAAACCACACCAGAGCACCTGCCATCTACCCACAACTATGAAGTTGTGAAACAGATTTCAGGTGAACAGACCAGCAATCATGTACACACGAAGCCTTGGACACCCAGCACAGGTTCTCATTCTACATTCTCTTCCAAAACGGCGCGTCAGAAAGCTTTTGAACAACAGACGTTTAGTTCGAATAGGAGTTTTACAATATTTGTAACATAAATAGGTCACGTATGTGTCCAAGATTTGAAGTGTTACTAGAGAGTAACATGCAACGAAAATAAGGTGGAGAGAACTGTAGGACGATAAATGCTTGATAGGAAAGAAATAGCAAACCAGACCAGAGCACCCGCCAACCACCCACATACAAAGGAGGAAATCTTTGACAAAAGATCGTTTGTATTAAAACCCAATGATCTACACTTAGTTTTGAGAAATTTGACGTCAAATTATTTTGAGTTTCACAATATATGTAAAGCCTTTTCGAATGCAATTCTTTGAATATCTTGAAAACGACTCCGAATAATCTTACAATTTTGAAAGAATAGATATAATTGTTGGTTTCTGGCCTCATTGTCTAAGTAACTCAAAACGGCAAATTAAAAAAGTCAGATAAAACTTTGTAATTTTGGAGTAGCCATCATCCTTCCACCAAAACAAAGCCGTCAACAGAAATAATATATACAACTTACTGTAGTTGACTTTCCTTTCTGATGAATACAAACACCTCTGTGTGAATATAATGGAACACGACGCAAGCAAAACTAAGAGGATGAGATATTTCTTAGAGCGCATGATGCCAAAGAACCCCGTTGTTCCTCCGGAAAATTCGACAGATTCAGGAAAATTGAACTGGGATTGAATGAATGCTTCTGAAGAAGTGATACTCAGCAAATCGTGGTATGCCCACACTGAGAAGCTAAACCTCGGCAACGGTTTATAAATACGAGAATCTTCACCCACCCTCTTCTCCCACCCTATGAACATCGCAGATAGTGTTGTGTGAACATGTGTAACAGACAGCAAAGAGATTGGGGGTGGGGTGGGGGTGGGGGGTGGGGGGGGGGGGGGGCAAACAGAGGAAGTTCGGGGGCGGGATTGAGGGTGGAGGGTGGAGAGTGTCATTCGCTTCCACGGATGCTGTAATGAATGTTTCAGCACCAGAAAGTTTCGCTTGGCGTGGTCTGGGCAGGCTTGACGGGGAGCAGCAAGTTCCCTTGTCTACGGCAGCGACACATCTCCCCAGAGAACCCGCGCCTTTGACAATGTAATTACCTTGTTTTGGCCGTTAAAATAGTTGAGCAATTAAGCTGAGAGACAAACCCAAGCTAACAATTTGTCCAGTTTAGACGACGACAGGCAGGTGAATAGACATTTGTTTAGTGTGGGTGTGAAAGAGATGGAACGACGTGGAAAAAGTGTGTGCGTGTGTGTGAGTGTGTGTGTGTGTGCGCGTGTGTGTGTGTGTGTGTGTACGTGTGTGTGCGCGTGTTTGTGTGTGCGTGTGTGTTTGTGTGTGTGTGTGTGTGTATGTGTGTGTGTGTGTGTGTGCGCGTGCGCATTTGTGAGTGAGTGAGTGTAAGTGAAGGTGTGAGTGGATTTCCGAGTGGATGTGTGTGAATGTGTGTGTGTGTGTGTGTGTGTGTGTGTGTGTGTGTGTGTGTGTGTGTGTGTGTGAGAGTGTGTGTGAGTGTGAGTGCGTGCGCTCGCCGTGTGAGATTAATGCTTCTCGTCCATTTGCAAGTGCCGTTTCAACTAAGAAGTATAAATCTTTGACGAAATGATTAAAACCAAAGAGCTGTAGCCTACAATTTATGAACACTTAGGGTTTATGTAAACACGGATTTCAGCATGTGCACGCCAAGAACACGTTTAGCAACATTGAAGCGAGATGAGAAGAAAGTGAGCTGTGACGTTTATTAACGCGTCATCCCGAAGAAAAAGATCATGGACCCGAGTTCTAAGTTCTACGAGTGAAGAAAAAGGCACAAACTAATCTTTTTGAAAAGCTTATAACCCGTAAACTTTTTTTTCTTGTAAGTGCTTTATAGCGCTCGCAACTGCATAAGGTCATATGAGCGCGCGAGACATACTAAACATTTTCAGTTGGTAGGAAATTTTGAATTTTGCTCGGGTGGCGGCCACAGCCTACTCTTATCGATTTTGGACCACCAAGGGATCTTTAACATGCGCAGCATGCACACGGGACCTCCGAGATTTTTCGACATCGTCCGAAAAGGCTTGGTGGAGATCTTTCCTACGAGAAGATCAGAGGTGTAGCTGAAACAGAAAGACAGCAGTAAGAAGGAGCCAAGGAGTAGCAATAGAAAGACTGCAGAAATTACCGTACGCTACTAAGCGACACGACTACAGATGGTCTAGATTGCACTTTGTATTTTAATGTACTCAGAATTTGTTTATATCATTCGGTTTCTTTGCCTTTAGCTTAAAACAGTTTGGAGCTAGCTTTATCGGTAACTGATTAAGGTACGTACCAGGTATAATCTTGGGCCTGGTGAGACCAACAGCTAATCCAATGATGATGATGAGGAAGACGAAAAGCAAAAGCAGAAGCAGCTTCTCCAAGCCTGTCCGACTCCGCAAACAGGGCGTCTTGAAGGAGACAGAGTCGTCGTAATCCTCCACTATGTCGTCGTCCGACTCCGATCGACCAAACGGAGCGTCCGTCATCTGGTGAAAAGAAAGGAGAAAAAAATGGTGAAATGATATAGGTTTACCGCCCCTATCAACACTATTAGTATTCGGTTATTTAAAAAGTGGGATTTTCGAATTTATCGCCCCTATCAACACTATTTAAAGTAAGGCGTGCTGACAAAATGAGTTACTCTCGCAATCCATAAATGGAGACACTGGCAAAAAAATCGACACAAGGGTCAAATTTGTAGATTTTTTATTGGCGCCATATTCTTTAGGACAGTACATCAGGCCTTTTATTATTTCATGCTTTAAATTGTAGAAACTTTACTTATAAGCAAGATGTATCTATTTCCATAGTGCTCAAATCCGAAAAGTAACTAATTTTGTCAGCACACTTCACGTAGGTTATTTAAGAGGCAGGACCTCCAAGTTTAACGTCCATCTCAGAATGGACATAGCCAAATGGGAAATTCGTATAAAGTGCCGTTCCCAAGGTCACAACGTCGGACCGAGCTGAGGCTCGAACCCCCGAACCCGCAATCTCACTAGGCCACCGACGCCACCAACAAAAAATGTCCAGGAGAATATTAATTTAGCTGTTAAAAAGAAAAAGTAAGTGATTTACGCACTTGCAGCACAATAAGGTCATATAAGTGCCGAAGATTAGAGATGTTACAAGAGAGTAACAAACACAAAAAAGAAGAAGGAGAGTTAAAAACGATAGCTCTAGATGTTTGATAGGAAAGAAGAACTTAACCATACCAAAGCACCCACCAACCATCCACTTAGTTTCGTTTAGGTAATCTTATGTTACAGTAATTTAAAAAAGTAATAATAGATTTGCCTTTACATTACCCAATTTGATCCCGAAGAGATGCTCAATGCGCATTACAATAAACTAAGAACGGTAAACACATGCACAACTGAGATAAATTAAAGAAAAATCTCTACGAAAAAGATAACACACAACTTGACGTACTGGCACGTACATCCACTTTTACAATAAACAGGTATATTAAGGACATACAAAAGTAAGAGTTTTATGGCACTTGCAATGCAAATAGGCCATATTTTGAGAGCCAAAGAGGTGAGATAAAGACGACAGATGTTCGATAGGAAAGAAGGAGCAATTACTACACCATAGCACCTGCCAATTTGCCCCCCTCCTCATAGAGGAGTAAAGTACTCACCACCTTGGAATTGCAAAGTTCTATTTGCTCATTACCTAGTTTTGTGAACAAAAATTTTAATTTTGAGTTTCACAACATATCAAGCAAGCTTTTTCGAAA
>NW_004798329.1:147884-149089 GCF_000002075.1 Aplysia californica
CACCCCCACCCCATCCCACCCCAGCACCACAGAGTCAACAAAACGAGTAACAGCACGAACGCAGAGACACAGACAGCCCTGGGAAGGTTATACGACACTAATCCTTTTTACTACCACTATAATATTTTGCTTAAAATCCCTATATCGTTTTGGCTTCATCGCACAACAAAACTGTTTTTTTTTCCTTCTTTCAAGCAGAACCTGTTTTAAGATCCAAGTAAAACTTTGCACTCCCACATAACACAGGAAGGGGTTAACAATAACATGCTTAAAATCACTAAATCGTTTTGGCTTTATCGCACAACAAAACTGTTGTTTTTTCCCCCAGCAGAAACCTGTTTTATTATCCAAGTAAAACCTTGCACTCAGACACAGGAAGGGGTTAAAGCGAATTTTGAACTCCCCTTCTTAAAATAAGTGAAAAGCATCTTTCGTGCATGACATCACGGCGACCTACGTGGTCCCAAAGAGAGCTGGCCTAGAGTAGGTCAAGTAAGTTCTGGCTTGTGTGTGTGGGGGGGGGGGGGGGGGGGGGGGGGGAGGGGGGGCTCAAGTAGACGTTTTTTATCCAGGGACATACAGTCAAAAGAGGGTGAAAATGTCGGGAACCAAACACCACTTGTCGTTCATAATACAGATTGCTCCATAATTTGTCTTTGTAGATGGCACTAAAAGACCCACTCACACTAGCGGAGTGTTAAACAACGAGAAATGAAGCGATCACGTTCTACATTTAAAATGAATATTTCGCGCACTGCACGTTAGCTTTAGGATTCAAATGCCTATATTTGAAGACCAGCTCTGGTGACATCACACAAGGTAGAATATAAACTATCAGCAGATGTCAATCTTCAACAGTTTACAACAATCAGTTAAACTACATGATATCGATCGAATTTTGCATATTATATTAATATATGTCCACACTCCATACGCAAAAGCCCAATCAGAAATTGGCATGAGCATCATGTTTTGTTACGTTGTCATAAGTCTTATGCAAACAACGAGCCTTCTTTCTAGTTGCATGCTACCTGTTACTGCATATTCTCCTCTCCCTGTCACAAAGTTACATTTCTGACACAGAAATCCTTTTGACTTCAATGCTCCAGCCATTAAGAAAATGAAAAGTGTGAACGCCCGTACGCGTGCACGTGTGTGCGTGTCTGACAGAAAAAAACAACTGTGTACGTGTGTGTGTGTGTGTG
>NW_004798329.1:149836-151897 GCF_000002075.1 Aplysia californica
GGAGAGAGAGAGAGAGAGAGAGAGAGAGAGAGAGAGCGAGAGAGAGAGAGAGAGAGAGAGAGAGAGAGAGAGAGAGAGAGAGAGAGAGAGAGAGAGAGAGAGAGAGAGAGCTCAGTCTGCCAGGCATGGGTCTATTATGAAAGCTTACAGAACAGTGCCAGATCTATTGTCAAATCTCCCTGAGCGTGTGGTTAGCGGAACAGAGAACAAGTTATTTGGCAAAAGCAGAACCTTGTTTTACCTCATATTACATAACGGGATATTCAATACTCTACTATTTTCAGATCGATTTATACTCGAAACTCTTAAAGCCTTTCGACTGTAGCTAGTAGTTAATGCTTTTCTCTGTTTCTGATGACCCGAGTATTATCCCTCGTTCTGCTATTAATGACCTCGATGTCCAGCCTGAGTGCATGAACCCGATGAAGGCCAGAATGATAAGAGAGGCTACTATGATATGGGCTGTGCCGATAATAGCTTTTTGAGAAGGTTGAAAAGTCTAGTTCGTGAATGGATGTCATGGAATATTATGTTCATTTTTGTATAATAAGTGTTTTACGGCATTGGCAACACGATACTGCCATATAAGTGCCATGTATTAGAGACGTTACAAGACAGTTTTTGTTTGTTTTAGTAGAGGTTTCACGGCGCTCGCAACTGCATAAGGTCATATGAGCGCCAGTAGATTAGAGGTGTTACAAGAGAGTAACAAACATAAAAAAGAAGGAGGGGAGATAAGGACGATAGATGTTTGATAGGAAAGAAGGAGCAACCCCAGAGTACCCACAAACCACCCACATGGAATATTATACAAAATATCTCATAAAGAAAGTAGTACGAGTGGACCTCAATGAACTTCAATAGTCCTCATACGGATTTTTACTTTAAATAAGCGGCGTTATACTCATAGAAAAACTTTATATTTTAGCCAGAGGAACGGTGTGCACGTCGTATCCTCACCTCTAACACACCACAAATGCTATAAACATCATCACCACCACCACCACCACCACCATCATCATCATCATCATCATCATCATCATCTTCATCATCGTCATCATCATCATCATCATCATCATCATCATCATCATCATCATCATCATCATCATCATCATCATCATCATCATCATCATCATCATCATCATCATCATCATCCCCATCATCGTTGAGTAACTGTTGGTGATTCACCCTCACAAAAGATAGATATAAGATGTTTAAAATTTGTTTTATGAAATCGGCTGGCATTTCCCCACGTAGGTTTCTTCGTGACCAACTGAGAGGAAGACTAATGTAGCGCTGTATAGTATCAGGGAAAGGGGCCTACAAAAGAAATTCTTAAGGGGGGGGGGGGGGGGGGGGCTACACCTGGAGGCTATCTCGCTTATTACTGGACCGGGACCGAATTTTACCTCATTTCACACATATAACAAGCATAGTAATGAGTGTTGAAATCCGCAATCAAATTTGAGAAAAAAGTTTCGTTTCCATGGATACGCCGCCATATTGGATTTTATTGACATGTCTTACGTAATGAATACCGCACTTATCGCTCATGATGATTGATTGTTTTTTTGCATGCGTGTTCACAAACATTAGATCTAAAAATTTGTCTGTTGTTTTTTTCCTAATCGAATTAGAACATTTTTTATGAATTTTTTCCTGAGGTAGCATTCAAGTTTGCGAAAAATCCGTGAAAATCCACACTCCAGACACCACCAAAAAAAAATCTATTCCATATATCAAAAATTCAACACACACATTTTTAGTATTACCTCTTCTCTTCATTTTGTGAAAATTTCATGAAGATTGGATGAAAAATGGTGGAGTTATTCAAAAAAGTATAGAGAAAAGTAGCATTTTGAGAAAATGACCGATAAAGAAAAATAAAATACTGACTTTATGAGGAAATGGCGGTTACAAACATGCCCGGTATGGGAAAAAAATACGATTTTGGGGGGTTCTTATGCCATGAAATAGTTGTAGGAGAGGCTGAGGAAGCTAAAAATGCCTACAACTCAAATTCCATGATTTTGAGCCGAATTTTGATTTTGGGGGTGTAGC
>NW_004798329.1:151997-153918 GCF_000002075.1 Aplysia californica
ATGATGATGATGATGATGATGATGATGATGATGATGATGATGATGATGATGATGATGATGATGATGATGATGATGATGATGATAATGATGGTGATGTCTGGTCATTCTCATGTGCGAAACACAACGTAGGATACTATTTGATTAAGCAACTCGGCAGTCCTACACCATAACTCCATCTTCCATAACAATTATCAATGCCAGACAGCAGCGCTCCTAACTACAATAAATGTCGATAAAACACGAGGCCCCCAGAGGAGTACTATTATCGAGATGCCCATTCTGCACTGTCTGAACCAGAGACCGTAAACTGGTCTGAACAACGTCTGTTCTTCCTAGATGAGTGCGTCATGGTGAAACCATACACTGGTAAAAGCTTTTTCTTAAAGATTTAGTAAGATAGTAAGAATGTTGCGGCATTTGTAACACAAAATAAGTCAAGAAAAGTGCTAGAGATTAGAGGTGGTACTTAAATATTATCATATATATATATATAATATATACAGAACAAGAGGAGAGATAAGGACGATACAGGTTTGATAAGAAAAAGGGGCAAACCACACCAGGGCACTCGCTAACCATCCACTCCGATAGAAGTTGACATAAATGTAGTAGCAGTTATGGTTGAAGACGTTATATAAATAATATGCCCCCAACGACACAATTTACATCATTTAGGAGGAAGACCGCTTGAACCATCTTCCTGTCAGGACAACTCGTGCTGAGATAGATCTATACAACGTCCCAGCAGATAGACGGACATAGACTGGGAGAGCTTACTGATTATAGATTTTGGAGGTATGGAGAAACGGCTTAAAAAACAACAACAGTATTAATTAGTCTTTTTTAGTAAGAATTTTTACGGCACTTGCAACACAATAAGGTCATATGAGTGCCGTATATTAGAGGTGTTACAAGAGAGTAACCAACACAAACAAGGAGGAGAGATAAGGACGATAGATGTTTGATAGTAAAGAAGGAGCAAACCACACCAGAGCATCCGCCAACCACCCACATTAATTAGTCTTAGTAATGGGAAGCACATTGGCACGGCAACGACCTTAAAATGCAAAGGAAAAGCAAGAGAGATAGAAACAACAGAGCGAAAGTCAAGAAATTGTGTGGCACACCAGAGATGCCTTCCAACCATCAGCAATGCGAAACTGTAAGCGAGTAGTTGTCAGTACTGTCTTCTTCTTCGGGTTTCATTTGATATCGATGATGACTAAAGCAGTATGGATTACATAGTTTTGCCTGGGCGGAAGACATACATGAAGTAGACTCCCAAAGTACAACTTCATTCCCTTTGGATCTTGACTCGCTTGAAATGCTCTTAAGTGGTGAAACACCAAACCAATGTGCCAGGATCTGGACAATAAAGTTGTATCTTATCTTATCTTAAAGGAGAAACATGCATGGTCTATACGATTGGAATCAAGGAAGATGTACGGGTGTGTCTTACTATTTACAGGAGGGAAAAGGATATTCGATGTATCGGTACTATGAGAATCAATGAGAGCAATACGTAACGTAAACAAAGCTACACTCATTCAGAAGCCTTTCCTCCGTGAAGCACACTGCATGGGTCCGTTCCCAAGTCTTACGAAAAGTGTGAGCAAAATAATCAACCATCATATAAAAAAACCCAACTACAATAACAACACCTACAACAACAATGACGACAACAACAACAACAACAACATCGACAAGAGCACAAACTTACAGGTAGTCCGTCCAATGCGCCACGTGACACTTGAGGTGAGAGTAGCCACTGTGCCACATAGCACAGAGAACGTTCCACCACGACAACCTTGTGAAGGATAAGTCTCGCTATTCTCGTGCGTTCCCTTTTAAAGCTATTTTTTGTTGAACTAGTGCATTACTGTCTGTGTTTTGTTTTTTTTAAAAATTGACATGAACCAGC
>NW_004798329.1:154018-155266 GCF_000002075.1 Aplysia californica
CCCCCCCCCCCCCCCCCCCCCCCCCCATCCTCACCCTTGAAAAAAAAATCTACAAAATGTCAAACCACTTTCGCCAATGATTGATTCGACGCCAGACTCAAAAGCTCTTTCATAACTTGTCCCATCTACCCTGGCCAGAATTAATACTCTCAGGAATAAAACAAAAGACAATAACAGCAAAAATATGTCAATACAAAACCCTCGTCTCAAGCATCATTTCCCAAACAGCTGATACTATAATTCTGTCCTGCACATTTGTTCCGTCAGCAGTGAGCATAAATAAAAGCACTCAAAGAACACACGATGGATCTCATAAAAACGATGATTAAGGTACGTTTATCGTGGTGATGTCATCATATCGTCATTAAAAGCAGAATGGAGAGCATTGTCGAAAAGCAATTCACCGTAAAGGAAGACAATTGTGTTTAGGAAGTGTTGACCATGAAGAAAGAACCCCCAACAAAGGATAATAAATGGTTTATTAAGCCTTTAAAAGGATTAGCTTCCGATAATTATCATCGTCTCGTTTTCATGTACATGATAAAATGCAAATGATATGTTATTACTTTTTGTGTTTTGCTTTGTTTTGTTTTGTTTTGTTTTTTGCTTTGATTTAAAAAAAAACAACTTAAATTCATAGTGCTAAACGGACGTAAAAACTATTGACAGCCTGAAAAATCGTTATCTGTTTATCTAGCTCTGCATATTAATAAGCAACAATTACTTTTCAATAGGAGAAAATAAACACTTGATACCGACAATAACAATAACATTGGCACCAATTTGCAATTATAAACAAATGTGATGCTTTGGAAGAAAAAAAGGGGGAGTGGAGGAGGAAAGGAGGAAGGGGGGGGGGGGGTTAGTCGCAAATATAACGAACGGAATGAGCAGTTTGCACTGTGATTATTGCATGGGAGTATTGAAAATAAGTGGCACCAGTTCCCAATTTGCAATCCGCACAATCCGCAACGTTGCAATGATGACACGGCCACAATGGGGTGCAGGGTAAACTGACACGCTACAGTCATTGTTGTACGCAGACACACTTAAGGAATAGAGACGTGGAGATCTGGGTGGAGGGCCACAAATCACAAAGACAGTAATCACACATAGAGAATAGCAGAGAGGCAAGGGTTCGATAAAAGAGGGATTGAGAGAGGGATTGGGGGAGAGAGGGAGAGTGAGAGGGAGAGAGAGAGAGGGAGGAGGGAGAGAAAGAGAGAGAGAAGAAAGAGAGAGGGAGGG
>NW_004798329.1:157425-158670 GCF_000002075.1 Aplysia californica
GACCTGGCTTTTTCAACTTTTGCCTAGCTGAAACTTTCTCCCCCCTCTCGATCTCCCCCCCACCCCCTCCCCCCCTCTCTCTCTCCTCCCTCGCTCCCTCTGTCTCTGTGTCCATGTACTTTCACATGCATGAACATGAAACACAGACAGACAGAAGAGGGGGAAGGGAGGGGTTAATGGGTTCAAGAAGCTTAACATGTCGGACCACTTCAAAGACACTCACGAACAAACATCCTTGACTGTTTGAGAAAAGAGAAGCTCATCGACAAAGTAACGGTCGTTTAGTTCAAGGGGGAAAAGTAAGACAGAAAGAAAACAGGAGAGCGGAAGAAATGACGTAGGAGGAACAACCAGTGGCATCCTTCGACCACTCGCACAATCATCCTCAATCCTCGCCCGATACGTAAACTGCACGGTTCAAGCAGTGAATCTACATTGTGTGTAGCCTATATTATAATAATGTTAAACAATCTCTCAACGTGGATGCAGGCAGAGGAAATGGATTGTTCAATGAACTGTCTGAACGATAAAGAAAAGGTGATCATTGACAGATTGAACAATATGAATGATGAATGACTGACTGATTGATTCTCCGGTTGATTGATTTGAACGATGATGATTTCTGGTGGGGCTAGTGCTACAGCTGTAGTGTGACGTTTCAAAAAAGTAGTTTGTTATGTCTTTTGCAACGGTAACTCAACTAAACTAAAAGATGTTCTCTACAGAACGAGCATACAGAGATAGAAATGCATTGCTAGCTGTGTTTTAATGAACATGATTTAACCTAGAGACTCGTTCACTTCAATCAAAGTTGCAAAAACACACATACACCGTTGTGTTGCGACACCCCCCCAAAAAAAACAAACAAAAACAAAACAAAACAACAACAACAACACAAAAAACCGAGCGCTGTTGGACTAATAAAGGTAAGTTACGAAACATGCAAGGAGAAAGGCAGACGCACAAAACATATAAACATACAAGGAGACGAGCTGATCTAAGAACATCTTACGTAGAGACTTCATCATGAAAGAATAGAGACACACAAACAGACAGATGGAAAAACAATCAGACAAAGATAGAGGTAGAGGTAAAATCAGACAGAAAGATAGAGGTAGAGGTAAAATCAGACAGAAACAAAAGTAGAGGTACGTAAAATCAGACAGAAAGAAAGATAGATGTGAAATGAGAGGTAGAAAGGGGTGGGAATAGGCTGGATAAAAATAAGTGGGTTGAATTTTTTGG
>NW_004798329.1:160005-162723 GCF_000002075.1 Aplysia californica
GAAGAAGAAGAAGAAGAAGAAGAAGAAGAAGAAGAAGAAGAAGAAGAAGAAGAGAGAGGCAGGCAGGCAGACAGACAGACAGACAAGACAGACAGACAGAGGTTTCATTTTAAATTTCACACACCAGAATAAGTGCGTGCCTGTAGGACAGTCCTGATAAGCTGCGTGACAAAAAGCTGTTGTGTGTGAACGTGTGCGTTCCGAAGATACACACAGCCTAGTTATCTACGTGACACTGTACGTGCATAGCGACACTGACTGACTGACTGACTGACTGACTGTATCAAATCAACCTTACACACAACAGGATGCTATAGCGTCGAGGAGTGCTTGTCAAGTTGTAAAGACGCACCCTATGTTTCTCGTTGTAAATATTAAACAAAAACTTGTTTTCTTTTACGACGTAGGCGTTTTACGCACCCATCGATGCATTTAAGCCATTTACGGGGTGGGCTTTGACCCTCAGCCCGGGCTAGAGGGATGCAATGACCAAACAGAAAGACCAAAGTAGTCGATCAAAATTCTCTCCACATGGGCTTTGAACTCGGGTTTTTTGCTTCCCCCGGTGAAGAGCCTAACCAACCACTACACTACAGAGGCTGGCGACGAAAAGTGCTGACACTTGCCAGTATCGTACCCCCCCCCCCCTCCCTTGCCATAATACCCTCTTCCAGCTCTCCTTTTGGAGGTCTTAGCACGTGTTGCTCGCCTGCTGACTCTACCTGTGTTTTTGGCATACTTCAAAAAAAAAACTATAACGTGTCATTCTCCAGTTTAGACCCTTCATAAATCTACCTCCAATTACGTTTTAGTTATTTGTTTAATGACGACGTAGCCTACACTTTAAATCTATATTTTTGAGTTTTAAAAAGTCATGTTTTGAACTGGGAACACAATGACCTTTAAAAATGGAAGAACGAAACTGAATTGGAAAAAAAGAAGCGATCGAACTATTTGCCCACAAAAGGGTTACAACTTTTGCTGAAGTTCACAAAGTGTAAATGACAGGAGGATGGCGAACCTTTTTTGTTGTTGCTCCAGTCTCTTTTACTTTTGGTTTAGCGATCTCTTCGGATTAACCTGCGTCTCGCCCTTTTTGTGTCTATTTACAAGTAAAAGGTTGCCACATTCACACGATGCGGGACAGTGGTATTTCATTTTACTTTGATGGCGTTGGACTCAGTTAAATGGGCTAACTTCAACATTTTAAAAACTGGATTTTGTTCTCTATGTTGTAAAGCATGGCCTAGTACACCATCTCAATAAATGGTGTAAGAATTCAATAAATAGAAATGCATGAAACACCGACATAAGATCTGAACTGAAGTTGTCATTGATTAATGAATTAGTAATTATAGCCTCTCTTGTTACTTGTAGCACATACGTTCAGGGAACTGGTCCATCTGCGTCAGACACTGTCGTTTTATTTTTTTTTAAAGTAAGGGCCTCGAAAAATAAAGTTCATTATAGCCTATTAAGTAAAACAAAGGAATCGCTGAAAAACAAAACAAAACCTATATAAACTTACCGTTTCTTCCTTGCCCCATTTGAGAATGTTGTCATGGCGTATGCCATTATTATCCACCTTCAGGTTACTCCTCCAATGAAAGGCTTTACGTTAACACTGCCTGCACTTGGTCATGAGACAAATAAAAACCCCGACAAGTTGTAGATCCTTCAGAATTCCCTACATGCTCCACTAATCCTTGTCAGTGCAGAATTTGAACTGTATCAAACAAACACGCTTCTTGTAAGAAGACTTTCGTTATTTATAACACACCAGTAGAAGTCGTTAATAAATCTGTCAGGGGGTGAAAAGAAGAGGGTGACCGATCAAAACGAAACCTCAACTCTCAGCTCATGACGTGAACCTATTCGAGCACACACGTATTTTCGCGGCAATGGACAGCAACGGTTGTAGGCAAGACGCTCAGGATAGTGTAACGGTGAATAGGTTGTCGGCCTAGCAATTGTACTGACTTCTACAGTCTTGTTTCTACACACGGTCGTCTCAGACCGTCACTCGTTCGCGCAATGTTACGACAAACCGCAAATGCACCCTTACGCACCGACTGGCGTATTTTCCGTCTCTTCTACTTTGAACCAACACAGAGAGCGCACTGCGCACTCTCTTTCGAAAAGGACACAGCTAGGAACACGGCCCCCTCTGTGGAGAGGTGACAGTCAAGGTGTGTGGGAGACTTGGAGTTGGAGTGCCTCGAGTCACGATGGACGACCATGTGATTGGCCCACGCGGAGTGTGGAGGTAAACACGGACATTTAAAAGTTTACACTGAGCAGCGCTGGCAGGCCACGCACTGATAAAGATAATCCTTTACGAAATAAAAGGACAAGAAAAGCCGTAACTTAATCTCACACCCCATATCAGATCCCTCCGAGAATGATACTGAGATTTTCAAAGGAGCATGCCATTTCTGAGGAGTGTTTTCTCTTATTGCACACAGATAAATCTAGCTTTTTTTTTAGTGTTGTCATGCTGGACTATGGTACCGATGACGCTGCAAAGTTCGAATCCCCAGCGATCCTTTCTGGACTTTGAGAGAGAGAGAGAGAGAGAGAGAGAGAGAGAGAGAGAGAGAGAGAGAGAAAGAGAGAGAGAAAGAGAGGGGAGAAACAGAGACAGTCAAACACACATAAGACGGACACACTTTTTACAGATAGGTAGTAAATAGATAGATGTCGAGAGAGAGAGAGAGA
>NW_004798329.1:166076-167637 GCF_000002075.1 Aplysia californica
CCCCACTCAACCCCCTGCCTTCAAAAATTATTTCCCTTCCTACTTCCACTTCTGCGCATCGCCGCACATTGAATTGGGTAAAACACGGGCGGCGAAGCACATTGTTTTCTCAACCAATTGTCTTCTTTAGCGAATGATCTAGCATCGCCTGCGTCGAGTGTTTCTTTGTTTTGTCTTAAATATCCTTTATCGGCAGGGTGATCATTAACTTTTGGCAGCGCCAACGAGGCCTTATCGGGGTGGAAATCGATGCCCGATCACTAAATCAAGTCAGAGACAAGCCAATATAGAGGTAATTTACCACAGGGTGTAGCCATTCTCGGACAGATGTGGTGCTGAGTGGGAAATAATTGCAACATAAATAGTTGGCGCATTGAGAGGTTTGCTTGCTTTGTGTCACGGATTCCTACTCTTCTTTTTAAGGAGATCGTATACCCTCCACCCCCTCTCTCCATCCATCTACCATCCCTTACCCCCTATTAACATTCCCTGTTCACCCACTCCCCTCTCGTTCCAGACACTTTTTTCTTTAAAAAATCGCAAACACAGAGCCAGTTCACTTCTTCCTTCTGGAAACTTCATCAGCACTTTCTTTTTTCGTCATGTTTACTCGTCGGGTGTTAATAAAAATATAGGCAAAAAGAAACCTCTCCACGAGAAAAAAAGCAGAAAAAAGGAAAAATAAAATGGTGGAATTCCAACCCCCAAACTTCAGATCACATTCACAAATACGTGGTGACGGATCAGACAACAATTATTTGAAGCATAGCTCCCTTTGCTATTACGCGGTGTGTTTTTTAAAACTTCACAGCACTAGCAAGATGGCACTTGATCTCATTTTAAGTTTAGCTACTTTTGAGATAAATGGGAAAAGAAAAACTGTTTATCTCTCAGACTATTTTATCATCTAATTGATCAAATGGTAAAACTAGCATTGCAAGTTTATTTTGTGACTGCCAGCGCATTTTCATTTTGGTTTAATCAAAATATAGATATTGTTGTACCAACAAACAAATAAAATGCTAGTTTTATTTTGGCAAACTCTGAGTTATAACGTCATTTTGCTAGCGGAGTGACGAAATGTAGATGTTCTTTTTTACACCCCCATCGACACAGTTTAGATCAGACAGGAGGCGGGCTTCCGGTCTTGTCTGTCATAGTCAACCAGGGCTGAAAGGGATACAACATCCCAGCTGAAAGACCGAGACGCTTTTTATAATGAACAAATTTGTTCTGTACTCTGGAATTGAACTCGGGTCTCCTGCATGCGCCAGTCAAGGGCCTAACTGTTACGGTTTCACCACAGAGGCCAGTTATTACACGCAAAACGCCTTGCTTTATGAACAAAGTCAAAGATTCTATGAAACCGACCAGTTTACAGTTGGTGGGAGGGGGGAAGGGATCAGGGTTTTTTAATTAGTAGTAGTCCTACCGCTTTTCTCTCTGTCTCTCTGTCTCTCTGTCTCTCTGTCTCTCTCTCTGTCTCTCTCTCTGTCTCTCTCTCTCTTTGCGTTTGTGTGTAAGTGTGTGTGTCTGTATGTGCGCGCGCGCGCGCGCGCGT
>NW_004798329.1:168686-169981 GCF_000002075.1 Aplysia californica
CGAAATAATAACAACAACAACAAACAAACTGGTGATGACAGATTTTCCCCACAAACTGATTTTAAAAAAGATTTCCGGTATCTTTTTTCATTTCTAGAATTCTTGTAAGTTTTTGTGTTGCGTTGAAATGTTCATTTAGTGGTTACTTTAGAACGGTGGTCCGTTAATGGACATACAATAAAATAATGAACAACGACCCGAATGGTGGCCCCTGACCCGCAGATGCCTCTATGTACAGTTCTCTTACCCCAAGATCTACAACTAAAGAAATCCTGCTATTCTTTACACAATACTGTAAAGAGCGGAACTAAGTAAGAGTAGTAAGAACTACGCGGATTGCAAGGTATGGCTGAACCAGATCGAAGTCGAAGAAGTTCTTCGAGAAATCACACCAGAAGAAGACAGAATCATTTTACACCTCTACGTTTCTCTCTCTGAACACACAGCTGTTTCAACACTCCAGTGACTCCAGTAGGCCTAGTAAAACATTCAGTTTACAACACAGCCCAGCTCACTACAGGCTGGTTATTTTCGAAACTTGAGGACACTTCAAAACACACGTACCTACTTGAATTTCTGAATGGTGTTAGATTTAGTTTCAACCCAGAAAGCGTCGACTGGTTTCAACTTAAAATATTATACTATACACGTGTTCGTGTGCCTGTGGCAATCGCTTACGTCTGTCAAAACGGTTGAAGATACACGCACGCACGCACCGACCGAGCAATGTTGTGTGTTAGTATGAAGTCGAAGTGTAACAGTCTTATCATCAGCTCTGTCTCTATCTCGCGTAGGCCCTGTCTTCACACACGATAACTTATAATAAATCAATTAATGAGAGACGTGTAGCCTAGCCTACTTAGATCTAACACTCTGCTACTCCGAAATATTTCGTGTACTGTTAAACGTGTAAGGTGTAAAAATAAAAAAAGCAGATCCTCACAATGTGCACAGATTGTTCAGAATATTCGCCCTCCTTTCTTCTGAGATTGAGAACACAGTAGACGTTGGCACAGTGTTACTGACACTGACCCTACTTATTGGCGTAGCGGCCCAAGCTAGGGGCGGAGCACGCTCTACTTGTTGCGTCAAGACATAATACATACTGTGTGTTAGAACGGCCTTGGAGCCACGGCTCTTTTTTGGCCCCTGACCCAGGCAGCCATAGCATATTTTTACCTATCGCCCGGCCAGCCCTTCAGGTAATCACACTGTTACGGTAAGCTCATAAGAAAAGGGAAGAAAGGTTGGCATAGAGGCAGGGGTATTAGGGGTGGGGTCGTGGGGAGGTGGAG
>NW_004798329.1:172693-175167 GCF_000002075.1 Aplysia californica
TTAGTGTGAGTGTAAGCACTTTGGGTGTGTTGTCTCAAGAAGACGTTCCTGAATGTTTTCCCTTTTTGTGACTCCCATATTAAAAAAAGGTTGTTAAAATCATTGAACGAATTTTCGAGTTTTTATTCATAACTTTCTTCATCTCTTCGTGAAGTCAACTAAATTTTTGTACCTGTTAAAACATCCCAGACTGCTCCAGAAGGCGAGCAATTGGGGTTGTGAAATTTAATCTATTTTAATTGCAGCACCATGCCCTGATTTTCGCTACAGCAATATGTCGCCTTGCAGAATTCCACCAGTCAGGAATTAGCCGACTTCTGGATCTAAGTAAACCGACAAATTCAACTGCAGACCTCCAAATGACTGGACATTTCGTTCAAACGTATATATATACTGCTTCCAGAATATTATGTTCCTCGACGTATTCCAAAAGCAAGAAAAAAAAATAGGAGGAGACCTAATAAAAAGATGAGAACAGGACGCAGAAACTTGGCTTGGAACCAAAACAACAACTCGGGCAAACAGAATGGCAAGAGACATAGTGTTTTATGCCAGAAAGGTCCAAGAAGCAACTACTGGAAATGCCAAGAAAAAGGAGTATTATATTATACCTCCCTGTACACCAATTAAGAACAACGTGGTCGCCTGTAAAGACCGTTATAAAAGCGTGGACACCGAAAACATAAGCTATAATATAATTCTACTGCCAGCAAAGCAAGCACCAGTAATGTTATTCGGCAGTCAGTGTTTGCCTGCTGGAGCTACATTTTTATAGCATAAAGAGCATTTAATGTTTTCGGCCGTCGTAAAATAAAGCCTGAAGGAGATCTGGTAGCCGTCTGGTAAGCTGAAAGCGCGAGGTAAATATAAAATTGTCTTTAGCTTGGCACGTCATCGAAGCCTGTCAGAAGGTTTACTTTTACGTGCAGCACTGATAAGCGAAACACACGCACACAGACACATTCACGTGCATAAACACACACACACACACAAACAAACAAACACACACACACACACACACACACACACACAACACACCAACTCTATCCAGATCAACTGATTCACGAGGCCTAAAAAATCGAACCGTGAAGAGCCCTAATAGAGAAAAAAAGAGTTCGCACAGTCCTAATTCTTCTTTTGTTATTCTCCTTCAGTCACAAACCTACTATTCTATACATATTATATCGACTTATTATAGCTTATACAACTCCCATTCCCCCTATTGAAGTCTTTGGCCCGGACAAATAAATAGTGGACCCTTTACCCCCCTCCTCCCCCTTCACACACACACACACACACACACACACACACACACACACACACACACACACCTCGTTCGTCTCTCTTGGCGAACCCGAGGGATACATAAAGTAAAAAGACCCAACCACTGCGATGCAGACAAGCACCGTCAAGCATCAGTCCTACGGTCCCATTCCACGCGACAAAATACGAGTACCTACGACCCCAAAGCTAAGTGCATCTCCCTACACCCCGCCCTCTCCCCCATACCCCGCCCCCTCCCTTCAACTCGCCCCTCCCCCACATACCCCACTTTCTCCCTTCCTTTTTTCATCTCCCCAAAACATTTGGTAGGCCTACTTTCCTTGGTGGCGAACTGACAACAATCAGCTCAATACGGAAGGTGTTATCGACAGAGTCTGCACTGGCTCACCCACAGTAGACGGGTAGACAGACGAGTGCCACCCTGGTGCTGTTTAGCTAATAAATCAATTTGGATACCACGAGAAAGTAGACCGGAAAGCAGCCAGCCGCTCCGCATATGTGTGGTGTACAGAAAACCCACGGCACACAACAGGTAGCCAAACTTAATATTATCTGTTTAGTACTCAGCCCTCCAAAAAAGCGTTCGCCAATATTGACCCTTAAAAATTGTCATCACACTATCCTGTGTTATAAAATAGTAACAAAAATGATTCATCAAAGTCATTATCATTTAAAAAAAATGTATTTATATAGAGAGGGCACTTATGCCTTACAGAGTGCTCAATGACAATTATAACTCGGAAGGTGTACTTCAGTATAGACGTCTAGTATTATACAATTAAAAACGGACACCATTTATATTAAAACCAGCACAAAGGCAATGGAAAAGGGACGATGCCAGAAAGTAATTAAATAGACAGGTGATGGAAGAAAAGAACAATTGCGCTTACTTTTGGTTATATTGCATAACTGTTCTTTGATATTAATCAATATTTACCAAGAAAGCATTACGTTACTCAAGGAAAAACAAATTGTTAAGTGGGTGGAACGGTCTCTGAGCTATGGACTAAGATGTAGAAAAATAATACCATTATATTCAGTCTTTGTTTAGCTATAGTACGTTTAAAGCCACTTACAATGAGGCAATCGAAGTGCCGCTAACGAGAAACGAGTAGAGATGTTACAAGAGAATAACAAGGAAAAAACAGAACAAGGAAGGAAGGAAGGAAGGAAGGAAGGAAGGAAGGAAG
>NW_004798329.1:177190-178457 GCF_000002075.1 Aplysia californica
CCCCCCACAACCACCACAACAGGCTCAACAACGACAACAAAAGCCACAACAACAAATGCAGAGGCATGAACGAACAGCTACGACAAACAAACGTAATGGAATAACAATCTCCAGCCCCGTTTTCTCCATATCATAGAATTTACCAACAACGCAAACAAATAACCAAATTATAGAAACCGAATTCGAAAAATGAAATTGTAGCGTTCAAAGAAAGCAGGTGAACGACAGTTCTATGAGACAAAACACGCATTTCTTTGAATTTCACTTTCCTCACACCAGCATCCGTGGCACAAATGAACCCAATCGATGGCAGCAAGAAAAGGCCGGGAGGCCGCAAGGGGGGACACAGAGGAAACAGAAGGAAAAGATCACCTTTGTCAGTGTAAAATAACTTTCGATTTTCGATAATATGTTACAGGTCGGCGCAGGTAGAAACCTGCTCGTATCCCACCGGGAGAGCTCAACTCAAGCATTTCCCATCTCTCCAAATCACCAAAGACAAAATGAAACAAAACAAAACACAATAAACTAAAACAAAACAAATGCAGAACCCCCCCTCCCCCGCCCCACCCCTAGAACCAAACCAAACAAAAACAAAAAGCGAAATAAAACAAAACATCACACATCCCCCTCCCCCCCCTCAAAAAAAAAGAAAAGAAAAAAGAAAAAAAGCTGTCATCTCAAGAAAAGAAGAAAGGAGGTAAAGCTGAAGTGAAAAAACAACCAACAACAACAAAAACCTACAGACTTTCCGTTCACAACCGATGGAACTGAAAGCAGGAAATGAAACGATGAAAAGAAAGGCGAGAGCCAACATAACAGACTTTCTAGCGCTGTGAGCATAAGTATTAACATTTTACATTCCTTTTACGATTTGAGTTTATTTTGAGTTCTTTCCGTGCTGTATAAATAGAAGCCAATCGATGAAAAACACGCCTCTTTTGATATTATTGTCGATCTTGCATTAGCGATTGAAGCAGAAATCCATCGTCAAGGCAACGGTTATGTTGGAGTGAAGAAGATAGCTTAATACTATTACAAGAATAATATTTTAAACTCGTGCTGCTTTGAAATTCAAGACTGTGGAAAGGGAGTCCCTCAAACGGTCACAATTCTGTCTCTTTCTTCTAACGAAGTACAACAATTTAATAATAAATATATGCTCGTTAATTTTAGATACATGTGTAGTTAGGTTTTTTTGCATGTATATGTACGATGTGTGTGTGTGTGTGTGTGTGTGTGTGTGTGTGTGTGTGTGTGTGTGTGT
>NW_004798329.1:179527-181299 GCF_000002075.1 Aplysia californica
TCTCTCTCTCTCTCTCTCTCTCTCTCTCCCTCTCTCTTTCAAGCTGTGCTTTTGTCTGGATTCTGTCAACAACAAGAAAACCATTTCAAAAATCGGAAAAAAACATCTACACAGAAAATACAGCTTTTCTCATGATTTAAGCGCATGCATAAAGCAAATCGCTTAATAATCCAATAGAGCTGACATTGATTTTTGTGTTTTTTTCTTTTTTCAAAAAACATTTTTTAACAACCGTCCTCTTTATGATCTATCAGGACGTGGTATTTTCGCCGACTCGTGCAGAAACTTCTGGCGATGCATAATATCCCGAAGAGTGCCTTAACGATTTGTTACAAATTGACGGGGCAAGCAATCAGGACCAGGACAAGCAGAAAAGGACGGCGCTTGGCGGGCACTCGAACCCATGTCGTCCGAGGTAGACAGGGGATGAAAAGGCCATTAAAGGGCTGTCTATCTCGGATCTGACAGCTTCTCCCACAGCCCTCTGTGAGGGTCTTGAAAAATAGAGCTGTCGAAAAACAACGATACACCGGAGGTAAATAGGGCACTTTCGCAGGGTTGTTTGCAGAGAACTGAGCACTCAACGCTGTTCCATATTGCAGAGCTGCGCCACAATCTTCCCTGCCTTCGATATAACAAAAAGTTTTTTGTCCCGCATTTTCTTTAGAAAAAGAAGAAAAAAAGAAAGAAAATCTGGTTTTTCCATATGTCAAGAGAAAAGGCCCGTGCAAAGTTTTTCCGTGTACTTGATTTTCATGGCAGTTCTAGCCTAGTGGAAAATAATGCGGGATAAATACAAACAGAAAGAAAAACAAAACAAAACTTATTTAAAACTCTTGCATCAATCAGGGGGGCGTTGTACAATGGTAGGAACGGACTTCCTCCAAAAGTGGAAAGTATTGATTTAATGATTGATCGACTCATTGATTGAGTAACGTTCGAAAAAACGACAGAAGGAACACGTTGAGGGAGTATTCCTGCGTTATTCGGAGATTATAAATGCATTTTCTCCATGACGGTGAGTGCGAGTTGATTTTGAATTACTTTTATTTGTTTTGAATATCCTGTTGGCTAATTTGCATTAAGCTCCTGTAAATGCATATTTCAACCTGAGTTTGTTGGGGTTAATTGATATCGATTTAGCTTTCTTTGTTTGTTTCACAGTCAACTATAATGCTCTAACTTTGTTTTTTTCACATTTCTTCTAGTTCCGATCGAAATTTTCGGTATAATTTTGTTATTTTTCTCGTGACGTCACTATTGATTTTGGCAATGATGACTTCACTGATGACGACTATGATATAACGGATAATCATACGAGTAAGCCTACTGTGATACCGAAATAATCTGGAGGACCATTAAGAAATTGAAAAGTTAAACTTTTTTTTGGCTAACTTGAAAACGCAATCAAGCCTAAGTACGTATTGATAATATCCCCTTGAACAGTTCCACCTAGAAGAGAGAAAGAACCCAAGCCTCTATACGTGAATGAAAGTGTGCACGCAATGAAGAGAATATCTCAGAATCTCAGTAGCCCTTTACTATGGAAACGTAAGCGAGTACGTTTCTGTGTGTGTAGTATCTATACTTTTGAGTAATTTCTTGTACTGATATGTTGCATAGCATGTATATATCATTATGTGTTTTGGCTTGTGGCGAAAAAAGCCCCCAGATCAATATAATTGGTGTATTAGACGAAGGCATCAGCTCAGCTCAGCTCTGATGAGTGTGTATGTGTGTGTATGTGTGTGTGTGTGTGTGTGTGTGTGTGT
>NW_004798329.1:181509-184868 GCF_000002075.1 Aplysia californica
GTAGTATCGATTTTTTAACGTCCTAAAAACAAACCTAACGATTGGTCTTATTGCACAAACAACTGAGAAATGTCGATCAAAAGCTCCTAAGTTAAAAAAAAACGAAACAAAGGAAACACAACAAACAAAAACCCTCCCCACCCAAACTCGTCTACGTTTTACTAATCTCTTGTGACAAATTTTCATTCATTTTAGCTTGTTGACTTTAATTTTTCTCTTCGATTCGCATCCCTTTGTAGGACAGATGTAAAGAAAAAAGTCTTGTCGGTCGAAGACTTTCTGTATTTCGTAGGACACATTGATCGTACCTCAGATATGAGGCCACTTTAGTTGTCGTTACTGCACTGAGGCTGTACAACCTCTACTTAAAGGCACACATACCAGAGATTCTAGTGGAGAATCTTTGCACATAGGTCTACTACTAAACCGTAAAAATACCACGCTTGTCCAAATGGTATGTCCGTAGAGTCAAACTAGTACGGGAAATGTCAGTGACACCCCCACCCCACCCCAAGATGTGACACCCCCCCCTCCTAGATCTACTGACTTGACAAACAGCAAATGCGTCCTATTTCTGTACTGTCCTCTGCAATACTATGATGTCAAAACAGCAAAATTTTTAAAGCTGAAGACTCAAGTTACCGGTTTAAGTTTGTTACCGAAGAAGAACTAAAAGTACTAGATCTAGATTTACCACTCGCATAAGACGTGTGGTTAAAATATGTGTGTAGGATATTAGAATCGCATTTTGCCATCTCCGAAAACCAGGCCAAATTTTCTTCAAACCTCGAAAACAAGGCTTATTGTAGCTAAATACTCCCTACAACCCCAAAAAGCAAAAATTGCAAGGGTGCACTATATTAGAAGAAAACAAAAACAACAACTGTCAGTAATGGCAACACGAGCAGAGCGCCACCCTGGTTTACAAGACAGTTATTGCCCCTTGGAGGAGCTGCGTTCCACGATGTGATCTGTCTGTTGTAAAACAGATACCGAGCTCACGATGTTTTTGGGCGGCACATCGATGTTTGAGTTGCTTATCCGTTTCCTTCTGCAGTAATTATCGCCTGGGGTAGATTGAAAATACGGTGGGATCCAGATCGGATGATGAGCTCATAATTTACGAAATCGCAGCAGCATTTCAGATGTCTCTGTTTACCTTTGCCGGTTTATTTTCCTTAAAGTGCACGTTCATGTGCGTCTTTTTTTTTGGGGGGGGGGGGATTCATGTTTTCCCTCCACAAAGCTCAGTTCACCGTAACTGTATCGACATAACGGCAGACGGATATTTATAGCAGGTTTAACACGCGTCTTATCCGTCGGCTCTGCAGACCATCTTCCTCGAACGATGACTACCTGGGCCAGTACACCAAGTCAGAATAAGCAATGCACACACGTAGGCTCATCGTTAAGTGTTCATATAAGCGGAGAAACGTGTTCGGAAAATCTTGGTTCTGTAATTGGGGATGCACTATGATTGGTCTTGTGACCTAGTTTTCATAAACTTGTGTCGAAATAATGACTGAAGAGTCTTATTTATTTATTTTCGAAAATAGAAAGCATAAACAAAATATTGAAAAGTATTTCCAATATTTTCTATAACAAAAATGATATATTCTACAAACGCTCAATGAAATGGGTGTAGTGAAAACTCGAAAACCATGTTGTGAATTGTAACATAAGGTTGCCATAGAATTATAGAAAAACTTTGATTAGAAAATCGATATCAATATACTTTTCATTACATAATTTGCGTCAAAGGAAAAAAAAAACCCGTTTGAGTTCGCCTTTCATAATTTGACCTAAGACATTTTGCCTGAAAAGTGTAACAGTCCCTGCAAAGGTTGACTTACTTTGGCCAAGGGTGGATTGGGCAAAACTCGTGAGTGTTCAATAGTAGAATCAAAAGGGCACAACTCTGATACTGACCTAAATTGCTTCCTGAAAAATTGTCATCTCAGAACTGGGGGGACGAAATGGTCGCTTTTAAGGACAAGCGGGCTAACCCAGATTTCAGGGGTTTCCACAAATCTTGACCAGCACCAAAAGTGGCATTGCTCTACCTATAGGAGACGATTGGTTTCATTGATGTGTAATTTTTTTTTGATTATGAGAAAACTCTCCTTGTCTTTTAAATAAACTGAACAAGGGTCAAAAAGCTTTACCTTCGATTTTCTCAAAACAACATTTTTCGGGATAGCTCCCTTGTGCTTAAAAGCGACCAAATGTTGGTGTAGCTAACGGTTAGCACTGCTAAAGAACTCTGCTTCTCCTCGAAGAAAAAGGTCAAGAAATAAATAGACACCTAGCAGGACTCAGAAAAATCATGGGTTGACCTAAAAGTAAACTGTGCCCCGACCCCCAAACCCCTTCCTTGTCTCACATATCGTGACAATCACAGACAGCCGTTTCCGTTCATGTCAGACAAACCATGAACCTTACTGTGACCACCGATCTTTGCACTACATTTATGTCAGTCAAATACATTCGAATTTAGTGGGCGTGGGGGGGGGGGGTTGTGGCATCTTTATATTGACCAAACCATGAGGCTATTGGAGGGCTAATGGGTGTATACCCTGCGAGCGTCTGATATTTTAGTAAGTCAGCCTATTGAATCGAGCAATTAAAAACTCTTACATCAGCTTTGAGTTTTAGGGCATTATAAAACAATACACGCACCCTCCCCGCCCCCTTTTTTCTCTCCATTTTTATCACGTCATCAAGTTGGGTTGGCATAAATTCCGACTTATAATCTTTCTCTCGAGGTTTTACAACTTATGGATACAGTGGTCTTAGACATTCATTGAAGGATCATTAGATTCAACTCTCGGTAGATTGGCTGAAGGTAGACAGGCATGCAAAAAGACCAAGAAAGTAAGATAGGTGAACTGACCTAAATTTTGCCTTTGCAAGAAGAAAAGAATAAAATCCCGAGTTCGAACACAGATTTTAAAATCTACTGTTTGTACTAGAAACGACAGAGAATCTGTAGGCGATTTCGAAGACCCAAGTTGCAATATCGAAATGGTTTGTGTGATCTGGATGAGCAATGAGGTTATAATTAGACTAACTAGTCGTCAATTTATCTATCGCATTATGTTCATTTGTATTCACTTATTTGTGGGTGGTTTGAAGGCACCACTGGTAGATCTTACATCTTTTCTTTGGTTCTCAATTGTTTCCATCTGTCTGTTTTACTCTTTTTTGCACTCCATGACATTTATTGTGTCGAAGTTTCTCTTTTGTAATACCCACCGCCATCCCTTCTCAGCAGCAATAGCAGTGGCAGCATCAACAACAATTCAACAAATTAGGAGCAGAGAGAGAGAGAGAGAGAGAGAGAGAGAGAGAGAGAGAGA
>NW_004798329.1:188110-189265 GCF_000002075.1 Aplysia californica
CTATCTATCTATCTATCTATCTATCTATCTATCTATCTATCTATCTATCTATCTAACTATCAACGTCTGTGTTGTAGAGGTTAGTCTCTTCAAGGTCGTTCACAAAAGACGTGAGTTCGATTCTTAAGTGAGGAGAATTTCCACTGACTATCTCTGCCTTTCTTCTGTAACTTTGCATCTCTCTCAGCTCGTGTTGGCCTTGATCTGTCTGCCTATCTATTCGTTTATCCGGCTGCCTTCTTCCTTTTACTTATCTTCTTTCTATATATATATATATAAAAGTCGGCACCTGTCAGTTTATCTCACCAGAGGCACGCCTTTTAGATAAGAGCTCCAAGTCCTCGGGGTATTAAGACGTGAAGGTGACTCTTTCGTTTGTTTCTCTATAGTTCTTACTATCCAGAAGGTAACAGGAATCATATTAAATAAGCTCACACTAACAAACAGACACAGTCTTCACGTGCTCAGCTACTTAGTCAGTATAGAGAAGAGTGAGCACTTCATTAGCTCTCTTTGAGAGACATTGAAAACGTGAGACTGAATACCGAGTTTAAATCACCTTAGGGAATTTTCTACTCAAAGCTCTCTTCTTTCTGAAAAAAAAAGTTTTGAAAATAGTTTACCGAAGGTTCTGTTACTTAAAAAGGATTAGCCGTGATGAAACCGGTGTAATGACAGACGTGAATAAGCGTAAACATTGGGAACACTCTTCGAGAGAGATGACGTCCGTTCTTTCTTCAGTATCAGGATCTCCACTCAAGCATGGTCGATTCAGACAGGTTTTTGATCCTTACTTCTATCCTTGAACACTGGGAACCTGTTCTGAAAGAAACTTAATTTGCCAAACAAGTCAAGCCGTTACATAAATAGCGTTTCAACTAGCTTTTCAACTCGGACCTTTGTGACTTACAGTTTTGACCAGAAGCGTATTTGTCCGTGTAAACAGTTACTATTTAAAGAAAAACAACCTTGCACGGCGTCAAACAAACTCTTTGAGTGCTCCAGAGCCCGACCACGTGATTTCAACAACAAGAACCACTTTGGAACTCGGGGAATCGTATCAGTATCGTATCCCGGACTATACATACAGATTTGAATCACGGCTCTCTCTCCTTGCCCCCCTTCCTTTTTTTCGCGCACGTGCACACACACACA
>NW_004798329.1:194524-195369 GCF_000002075.1 Aplysia californica
CTTCTTCTTCTTCTTCTTCTTCTTCTTCTTCTTCTTCTTCTTCTTCTTCTTCTACATTACCGACCTGAATCACTGGCGATATTAGAAGAACTTACACTGTAACTTATTTAGCTTCTTTTACTTTTAGATCCCCCGGGTGCCTTGCCTGTCCTTCGGAAGCAGCGAGCCGATTTTTAATAAACTCTCAGTTGCTTTTTTATAATAAAATTTGAGTTGTTTAGGATTTATGAAGGGATAAATATAGATCTAATGCTATATTCACAGCCCGAAGAAGCCTCCTCTTCGATTTTGAACTGCACAATATACACACTAGACATCAGAAAGTTGAAGTTTTCTTTTCGTATAATCCAGGAAAAGACTATTCGCTACCCCAGAATTACAAAATTCTATCTTCTCAGTATCCAGTTTTCAGAAATTTGACGTTAAAAACTTTTGAGTTTCACAAGTCAAGCTTTTTCGAATGCACTTCTTTAAATATCTTGGTAACGACACCAAATAATCTTTCGAATTTGATAAAGCAGAAAAAACATTCGGTTTCTGACCTCATGTTCTAAGTAAATCAAAACGGCCAAAGTGTAAGATACAACTGTGATTCTGAGGTAGCGTGTTCACGATGGGATCACCGTGTGGTGGACGAAAGTACTTCCAGCGTCGTCTACCCACCGCACATGATGGGTGAACCGGGAATCGAACTTTTTTGTTTGTTTTCGAACTCATGTCTTTAATGTGTAGTAACTAGGTGCACAACCATTGTACACAGACACTGATGAATGGAGAAGAAGAAGAAGAAGAAGAAAAAGAAGAAGAAGAAGAAGAAAAAGAAGAAGAAGAAGAAGAAGAAGAAG
>NW_004798329.1:198599-201300 GCF_000002075.1 Aplysia californica
CACACACACACATACACTCTCTCTCTCACACAAACAAACACGCACACCCATCCAGACATACACACAAGCAAGCACACATACTCACACAAACACGCACACACACACACACACACTCAAACATACACACACACACAAACACACACATACACACACACACACACACATCTATTACACACGTTGGAGTGGAAGAGCCAATATAAAGATATAAAGTGTCACAAAAAACAGAAGGGTCTCCCAGTCAGTACCCGGTAAACTACGATGCTAACACCCCTGTATTAACCTTAATACATGCACCTGAGGTAGAAACATCGATCTATCAAATTAAGCTGCAACATGGCAGCAATATAGCGATCACAATTTTCCAATCACTCGTTTCTGAGACGGCCGAGTTTCCCATTTCCTTTTCTTTCATCCGCACAAGCAGAAAACTGAATTAACGGCCCGCAAACCTCTGGCCGAGCTAACAGTCTGAGCAAGACTATGAAATTTCTTTGACATTTAGCCCAGCTCTTGTGGAGAATCTTAAGAAGATCACGTTACTAAGCCGTGCTAGGATCGCCATTCTCTGGCATAATGAATTTGAGGGAAGCAGTCATTTTACAACCGGCTCAGGAGAGTTTAAATAGGAAAAAAGAAAAGGCATTCTTTTGTTGATAATTAACACAGTTGCATTCAGAGAAAACGATCTGATAACTTTCTATTGACAGCGGAGTCGCTTCCGGGCAAACGAGATCAGTTTGATCTTTCTGTGAAATCACATCGAGAGGTAGTAGCGAATCACAACTCGGCCTTTTTACAAAAAAAGAGATACATAAATCTCGTCTATAACCTCAAAATGAGACATACACATGGATACAGTCAAAGAACACCTCCTACTCCCCACCCCTCTTCCCCTTGCCCCCCCAAGAAATCAGTGAGTGGAAATCTTTTGCAAAATATCCAGATAAAACTCCCTATAGTAACATGCTCGATGTACGTTACGTCATTTATATCGTGCGTAAATGTGATGATCTTCTGACCTTTTGGCACGGCGGATCGCTAAGCAGGGAATGCTGCTGACAACTTACATTGCAAGTTTTTTTCACTTTGTTTGAGAGCCAAACGATGACAAGGAGAAGAGAGTTGTATTCTGCATCATCATCATCATCATCATCATCATCATCATCATCATCATCATCATCATCATTAGCAGCAACCCCAGCAACAGTAGGAGCAGCAGTAGCAGCAGTAGCAGCAGTAAGAGGAGGAGGGGGAGGAGAAAGAGGAGCAGCAGCATCAACAACATAAATGATAACGATGACGATGACGAAAATGACATCAGCGACGTCGAACCCTTCCCTCTCCTCTTCCTGCCACCACACGATAGAAAACGGCAATGAGAAGTACAATTCAACAATGTAAAACAACATTCGCAACACCAATAACCATAATAACAAAATCTTTTTCTTTTTCAACAACAAGGCTACAACACGGCATTGTGCCTGCCTGGCAATGGGCAGGCAAGCGGCTGTAATTTAGTAACGGCAGAAGCTGTTGGCTGGAAGGAGCGGCATGCCCGGAATGTGGTGTCACAGCCATGTGCTCGTGTGTGATGAAAACGGTTCGCTGCTTGAGAGAATAACTACACTGGAACCTGCTTTAACGTCGGCCACCTCTCCAAGACAACCTGTACAAACAACCACTTCCCACCCCCCCTTCCCCTATCTGTGAGTTATTTTGACGCTGTCCAAGAAGCCTACATGCTTACTTAGACTATGAAGTTTAGAAACCAAATGTTATATCTGCTTTATCAAAATCGTAAGGTTTTTCGGAGTCGTGATCAAGATATTCAAAGAATTGCATTCGTAAAAGCTAGACGTGTTGTCAAATTTCTCAAAACTAGGAACTGAGCTGACAGAACTTTGTCATTCTAGAGTGGTGCACTGTCTAAGACAAGCACTTTGTTCCTCAACGTACACCACGGATGGATGTCTTGGACAATTTCGACTGTATATATTTTTATTCTTACAAAAGCTGATAGCACTATTTGATCAAACAAAACATTAGTGTTCTTATATTTGCTTAGCTCTTCACCTTTGTTCCAATTTTTTTTAGCTATTTTGCTTTCATCCCTTCTCTTAGTTTAGTTTTAGTAGAAGTTTTACTGCATAAGGTCATATGAGCGCCAGAAGATTAAAGGTGTTACAAGAGAGTAACAAACATAAAAAAGAAGAAGGGGAGATAAGGATGATAGATGGTCGATAGGAAAGAAGGAGCAAACCACACCAGAGCACCCGCCAACCACCCACCTCCCTTCTCTAAATTTTCAAAAATCACAGTAACAGTTGACGATCACACGGAAACGTAAAATGTAAATCGCACAGATGTAAACTAGACGCTCTTGTTCATGTGGTTTCAGAATCGTTGGTGCTTAGTTTTAAACGTAGAAATATTATCAGATCTGAAACTACGTTAGACCAATTAGGTTTTTCTCCAATATTCGAAAATCTCTAAGAGAATTTGAAATCAAACTAGCTTACGCACATGAGGTAGGGATCAGACATATTTTTTCAACTACTGAATGTATGAGTGTGCCAGAGTATTTTCACTCATTCAGAATATAGAACACGTTTGGTGTGCTTTTGCATTGTTTTGGAAGGGACAACATTTCAATCATTTTTCCTGCACCCCTCTCTCTCTCCCTAGCTCCCCCTCTCTCTCC
>NW_004798329.1:201677-204045 GCF_000002075.1 Aplysia californica
ACACACACACACACACACACACACACACACACACAAACACTCGTCCCCTTTTACTCCTTGTCCAGCGTCTCCCCCTTCACTCACGAATTCTCTCTTTTTTTCTTTCTTTCTGTCCGCGCGACTCTTTCTCATTCTTTCTCCTCTTGTTCTGATATTTCTGTCTCTACAACTTTCTACCTTTCTTTTGATTTTCACCTCCTAAAATTAGATTAAAACACCTTGGGATTAAGTCCATAACTTCCATTGCCCTCCTTTAAAAGAGATTTTCCGCGCTACAAGATCATGCCAGAGACACATAGCCACAAAAGATGAATAGAAGAAGAAAGCACAATAAGATACAGAAAACCAAAACCCTATCCTCAAATCTGTAACTAGGACGTATAACATAAACTCAAAACCGCAGACTTTGCAAATGTCTGTTAGCCCCCCCCTCCTCCCGCCCCATCTCCCCATTCCCCTTTCTCCTCTCCTTGTCCTTCATCTATCTCATCACCACCCCTGAAACCCTTAGTCCGACAAAATAGAGCAAAATTCATATTCTCATTGCTTAGAAATCTTTTACCCAGGGCGTATGGGGAAAGAAGAAAATGAGGGGAAATAAATGCATCATCAAGATACAGTACAATCCATGCTCTCCTAATTACCTAGAGCTCTTTCATCCACAGATCTTCAAATATCGACTGAAATTTTCAGAAAGGTATAATGAGTTGAATTTTACGCCCTGTTTGGATTTTAAGAAAATCATTTCAGAGGCGGTTCTTCATACGAGACACGGAAGGCTACAGAGCCCAACAAACTTCGAGGAAAATGTCGATGGAAAGACCAGAGCTGGTCTCAAACCAGGCACTTCGGCGGTTAGTTTTGAGGATGGCGTAGAAGTCCTTTCGTTGGAGTTTTTCACGAGTCTGGAATAGGAAGGGGGAGGGGGAGTGGGGAGGACAAACATTTGAAAAACTATGCGTGTTTTCCAGGAAGGCGATACATTTAAGTTTACTCACATGAAATCGTCGTCTTCTGTGTCCATGTTGAATGACAAATCCAATCAAGCAATGTAAAGGCTTTGATTTTCTTCAAGGCAAACGTCTGTTCTGGGTTTTCTCATTCATTGAAAACAAGAGTACATCGTAAAACTAAGAGAAAAAAGCTTGACATTCCATAAAAAAAAAAGCCTTTCTCGCACTCGTTAAAGCCAAACTGCGAGCGCCGTGACAAAAGCACCATCAACACAGATTTCCACTTTTTCCTCCTTCCATTGACATATCCAGGAAAGTCGTGAATGTTCTTCTCCCCTTTTCCTTATTGTTTTCTTCATTGCTTTACAAATCGGCACTTAACGGCTTCCAAGCAGAGATCTTAACATTGTTTGCCTGTGAATTTAATTCCCTCTCCGTCCCTCGTTACCTTCCCAAGAATTACGCCGTCAAGAACGTTTAACTTGCAGTCAGGCTCAGTAAGATGACATTTCCGAGCACGTATTTTTCAGAATAAGGTTCCTCTTGTCTATCTTTCACAGCATAAAAGCACCCGACCTCTGTCACTCTACAGGAGCTGCAGTTAATCAGCAAAAAGCTTTGGATTCCTGCCCTTACTTTGTGGATAATCGAGCTCAGATCTACACCGTCTGGCCTATCCAGGATCGTCAATGAGAGTAAAAGAATCGTGGCAATATCCTATTACTTAAATTGAGCTCAAGATGTTTCTACTTTCTTGTTTTTTCCTTTCGTTGTGGAACTTAACTTTTCTCTTCATATTCATTTTAGAATGTTTGAAATACGCAGTATTTACGCAACGTGCGCACCTGTCATAATAAGTGGCTTAATGTTTTTTTTCTGGGGTTTTTTTTTCACTGTCGAAGTTGCCGATATTGTACTATGAGAAATAGAAAGGGAACGTGTTGTGGTGTTAACTCGCGAGCACAACACACGCGCTTCCTTTACTGAACAGAAATTTCCGAACTCACCCCACCGCCAGCTCTAACAACTATGCACTGATAATATTCTACTAGGTGTGTCACGCGGGATCAGATCATCTAGATGTCTCGGCTCTAGCTGCTACTGCTACTGCTGCTGCCGTTTTCCCGCTTTCTACCGGTTCCCCCAGGCACGGGCCGGGTGGAGGGGTCAGCATGTGCCAGTGGCAGGCTGAGGAGTCGAGGACTCGCGCTCTGTGTGTGTGTGTGAGTGCCTGTGTGTGCGTGTGTGTGCCTGGTGCCAAGTCCAAGAACAGGTGCCTTAGTTCCCACCTGCGTGTCTCACGGGACGCGCTGTCAATGGGCGTGTGAGGGTGTGGGGTGGGGCGTGTGTGGGGGGCGGGGTGGGGAAGGGGAGTGACAAGATCGTTTGTCGTAAGAGGGGACAGGAAGGAGAAA
>NW_004798329.1:204777-205962 GCF_000002075.1 Aplysia californica
CCCGCCTCAACCCCTCGAGGTTAAAAAAATAAAATATTCTTACAATGACACTGTCCAAGAAAAAACAACTCTCTATGGTTGGGGGCTCCAGTGGTAAAGTAAGCAGCGAGTTCAGACTCCAAAGTAATGTCAAGCAAGTGTCGGTGTGTCCTTGAGCAAGACACGACAACCATAGCTAAAAATACAGGTCGCTACACAGTGGCGACCAGCAATGGCATGTTTGTGAGATTATTCTGTATAAGTGTAATATTGTGTATTTATGAATGTATTTATGTACGTATGTATTCAATATTAAGTATTTTTGCAGCTATATAGTCGATATTACGTATTTATGTATATACGTATTCACTATTATGTATTTACGTATGTATATTCAATATCATGTATATGAATTCAATATAATTATTATGCATTTATGTTTATGTATTCAATGTTATTTATGCATGTATTCAATATTATTGATGCATGTATGTATTCAAATTCTGTATTTATGTATGTATGTATTCATTATTATGTATTTATGTATGTATGCATTCAATATAATTATTATACATTTATGTATCATGTATGTATTCAATATTATGTATTTATGTATGTATGTATTCAATATTATGTATTTATGTATGTGTGTACATGTATTCAATATTATGTATTTATGTATGTGTGTTTGTCATTGTAACCTAAGTCTCCCCCAAGGGGATCATAAAACGAAATTTATTATTCATTTTATTTATTATCATTACCAACTTTTCTTCTCGACAATAGGTGGTCGTTGTAGACAGATTCGACTTACTGTACCTTGTATTTTTTTTCGTGACGACACATGAGGTAGACACTCGGAAAGCGACGTATGTACCCAGGAAGAGTAAACATAGACTTACAACGAAACGAACATTCTCAAGCATTAACAGACACACGGTCTGATATGTTTTAACAAAAGAGACTCTAGTTTATTTGAGCTTTAAAAGCTACGAAGACAACATAATTCGTTTGTTTGAATTCTCCGATTGCGCTTTTTTTTCTACATTGAAAGTCTCTTCTATAAAATACGTTGTTTTAGCCACTGAACCTATCCTCTTATCCTCATATCTGCTAAGGAGACTGAGGTGGGGGGCATTAAAATATTTTCCTTTGATGTGTATGTGTGTACGTGTGTGTATGCGTGTGTGTGTGTGTGTGTGTGTT
>NW_004798329.1:207871-208893 GCF_000002075.1 Aplysia californica
ACAGACAGACAGACAGACAGACAGACAGACAGACAGACAGACAGACAGACAGACAAACAGACAGACAGAAAAGTTTTTATCCTTTTAAGCTCTCCTTTCCATTTCAATTTGTTTAACGAACCATGTATTGCATGTTATAGCTCACTCCTTATCTCAACTTGCTTACATTGTAGAATCAGACTCACAACATCAACACATCTTCTGTAGTGCAGGACCACCAAAATGTAGCTGTTTGGAAGTCACCAAAAATTATAAGTTTTAATTATTTTTCACGCGCATCTAAGAACCCCCCTCCCCCCCACTCCACACACACACAAAACAAATCCCTTCAGCAACAAAACCAGGAAAATTCGGAGCGTGAAATCCCTCACAACCGAGCGATTTTTCTATGTCCGCCACGGGAATCAAGAATTTATCTAGAAAACTGTATAATTCAAAATTTCCAGTTTTTGTATTTCTTGTACTTTGCCTACACTGTACACTTTCCTTTTCCATTACCCATGTATTTGTCCGATAGTTGTGTGATCCACTGGAAATTGTATCAGACAAGTTCTTAGAAACTAGCTTGAGAAAAAAAAGAAAAGAAAACAACGATGTCCTTGAGTAAGCACCCCGCGGCTTCAAGTAAGATACATAGACGCATTGTTTGTACATGGATTTTGATTTAGAGGGGAAACAATTAAGAAAGGCGGACATATGGTTAGACAACAACACAAATAAACGTGTATACATCATTGAAAAGTAGGTAAATAGAAATCAGTTAATCATAGGGACAGATAAATCAAACTCTGCAAAACTATGGAGAGAATGATTTTTCTAAATCAGAAAGAAAACAAAAAAACAACAAAAAACAACAACAAATAAACAAAACACCCCTCCCCAAAAAACCCCCACAAAAAAAACACACACACACACACACAAGAAAGCAAATGAAGGATATAAGTGTGAAAGATTCAGGGACAGGAATTTAGGGGAATATGAAATATTCTGAGATGAATTGTCTTGAGTTGAACTGAACACAC
>NW_004798329.1:209170-210652 GCF_000002075.1 Aplysia californica
AAATAAATAATAATATACTGAAAAAGACATACACAGAGACAGTGACCGAGACAGAGACCGAGACAGAGAGAGGGACAAAGATAGAGAGAGGAGGATGGGCACAGAAAAAAAGAACGCACAAAAACCGCTGACATCGGCTATACCAAATCGAGAATTCGTCTTGTATTACCATATAAAATCACTATGTTTCATTGACATTCGTTTAAAAAGTCAGCGCATTCCGAAATCCCGCACCGAAAGGATTGTAATGTTCCGAACTAAGAACAACGCATGAAAAGAGAGAAGGAGAAAAACCGCCAGCTCATCGTTCTTCGCTCTGTTTAGATCGAGCGTATTCTGACGAATTCAGCGCCCCTGTCACAGAAGAGCAAACAATGGTGTGAATGAGAGCAAATTTACCCGTGCCCAGTTTAGAATACCATTTGGCATCATTGAAAAATCGACTATAGCGCGCCGCGACTTCCCTTTTTTTTTCCGTTCTCCCTTTTTGGCATTATCTTTTCCCCACTTGTTCACTTGCCTCCTTTCTAGCCTTGCGGGGAACTGCTTCTTCTTTAAACTGGATTAGGTTCCGTGATACAAACTGTTGCTCGCCAAGATAGCCTGGGAAGATATCCGGCCTGATTGTGGTGCGGATGAGCCTTGTTTGAATTCACAACACGTTGTTTGAAGACTATAATATTATTATGGCTCTGAACCTTGTTGACTCGACCCTGTCAGCAGAGATGGAAGTAATCGGGGGAATTGCATTCTTTCATGACCTTTCTGCATTGAAAGAGTTTGAAAGGCTGAGAGAAAAGTTTGCGTTCTTCACGAGTAGCTTGATACTAAATCATTTGTCCGTCTTAGTTCTTACACATGGTATAACCCTAGGAATAGAGAGCGCCCCTGATGCGTAATAGATACCATTTTCTCTCTAGGTTGTCTTTCCCCTAGTTCAGTTACTTTTTGCATTCCCTGAATCTTGCTTATTTCGTCCTCCCAAAATGTTACAGGTTCAGGACTGCTGAGATGTTTTACTCTTTATCTCTTCTTATTTTAGAGACCTGTTTATTGTGTGGTTGGTGGAATCTCTGGTGTGATTTGCTCCTTCTTTCTTATCAAACGTCTTTCGTCTTTATCTCACCTCCTTTTTTGTATGTTGCTCCCAAATAACGCCCCTGTTCTTTGGCTCTTATTTTATGACCTAATAGTGTTTCTAGTGCCGTAAAACTCCTACTAAAACAAATCAAATGACTCAGGATCCCTGATGCAAGGGTCCTGTGCCAGTTTCGGAGGAGAGTTGAGACCTGATTTCAAACCCAACTTATTTTGGTCGTTTTAAATAAGTTAACCTATATATGCCCACCGGGATGAGACTGGTGGTACAGTGCACTTAAAATAACTTGGGGCGTAGATATAATATAGATAGATAGATAGATAGATAGATAGATAGATAGATAGATAGATAGATAGATAGATAGATAGATAGATAGATAGATA
>NW_004798330.1:0-5000 GCF_000002075.1 Aplysia californica
AATCTTATTCCCATCCTGGGTGGGATTAATGGCCTGTCCCCGTCGTTTTATGCTAGAAAAATTTTGAAATTATGCAAACTGAGCCCCCAAAAATGTGAAATTATGCGATTCTGATAATTTTAAGAAAGAACGATAAGTAATCAGAAATTGTTCAAAAAAGGATCAAATGTTATTATTAAATTATGCGGGGTGTATAAAACCACGGGGACAGCAGAATGGCAGCCAAACCCTAAACCGCCATAACTTCAAGCCCGTCCCAACGTTGGCGGTCACCTGGTTTAGAAGGTATTAGATCCATCGAGGTTTGACAGTATAATCTCCGTATGCCTGGGTGACCTAAACAGTCGTATCTGCAGTTATTTCTAGGGCTCGAACATTATCATAATAATATTTTTTAAAGACGTCTAAAATAAGAATCATCTCTTTGGTTTTGCTCACGTTTACTTTCAGAAAGTTATTCCCACACCCTCTTAACAAACGAAAATTGTTTCCTGAAAGTGCATACTTATCGTTTCAATGGATGATCCCTAAAATGGATGAGGCATCAGCATTCAGCATTTGATCTAAAGAAGAGGTTGTTATTTACGCACATTGGTGTAGATTCTCGCGGTGTATAAAACTAAACAGATAGCCCGATGGCGTGCCTACATTTGTATTAAATAACCTATTTTTCTAGTGCGTATGTATATGGAGGCCTTATAATATAAGAATTCACGCATGTTTGATTATTTTTATACTGTGGCGTCCAAAACAAACTTGAAAATGTATTCTCCCAATCATTGTCTTAACGCTCAGTTAATCTGCAGCATATGGCACATTAATTTTTCATCTACGATTTATAAGAGTCGCCCGAGATCATATAATAGTAACTCAAAACTAACTTTAAAAAAAAAACATGCTTGGCAAAATTGTGTGAAATCGTAAAAGTGTGTACATGTACGCATATATGTACAGTGGCGTCCAAAAGAAACTTGAAAATGTAATCACCAAATCATCGTGTTAAAGCCTTGCATTACCTATTCAGGCAGCATACCAATTTAAAGCTGAATACATTCTGCAGCATCTGAGTTATTAGTATTTGTGAAGAGTGCGGACAAAATGAATTTCTTTTCGGATTTGAGACTTGTGGAAATAGATATGTCACGCTTATAGGTGAAGTTTTTACAACTCATAAATATAAAATAATAAAAGGCTTATTATACTTAAAGAGTATGGCATCAATAAAAAATTTACTAATTTGACCCTAGAGTCGATTTTTGGCCAATAGATCTATATCCATTTGCGGATTGCGAGAAGTAACTCATTTTGTCTGCAAGCCTCACATTTCGTAAAAGAGACTCCCGAGATATGGTCACTCAAAATTGCCCTTAAAAATCAGGCTTGGCAAAATTGTGCAAAATCAAAGAAACGTGATATTATTGTCTTCACACGTGTATTGAGGAGTATCAATATTGATAGAATGGACATACATTGCATATCCCATGAATGAAGAATCTTTGTTGTTTTGCAATAAACAATATTCTATTTTGACATTTCTTCACGATAGTTTCTCATAAAATGGAAAATAGAGTAATCACAGATGTATGTACAATGCAAAACTTGGACTTAACGTTAAATGTGCTCATTGTTATTTTGCTTAAGAGCCATTAGTGTTGTGTTGTTCATGAACCCTTTGGGCATCGACTCTGTTATAAATTTTGGACATAACTATCCGTCATTTCATCCCAAATGTCACAGAGAGTTGCAAACAAAGGGTTTGAATTGGGATCAAAGTAGCTTTTCTTCAGCTACTGTTTCATGGTACTGTACTTCACTCTTCACATTCATAAATGTACCCCAACCTCTGTAGGATTCAGATCGGGGCTATTTACAGGTGACCACTCCAACGTTGATATGATTTGGTTTTCCAAGAATTGTCTAGTGGCGTTGGCCCAGTGAGAAAGTTCTTTGCTATTCATGGAAATGTCTATTTGAATGACACAATGACGAAAATAAGGGTAAGACATGACGTTCCAGCATTTGCGAGTTATATAGTCAACTAAACCAAGCTATCCGGTGATTTTCATGAGGGCGGTTTTGTTAATTCCTTCCCAGACCACCCAAAACTATGGCAGTTTCGTGGCCTGTTCCTCACTGACAGACGGGCGCGACCGGCGGCGCCGGTCACTTTTTGTCGGCTGTACAGTGGACAAGAAATTGATTGCTGACGATAATATTCATTTTGTTTTAAATACACATTAATCAGGCGCGGTTCGTCCATTGAGCACGGTCGTGCAGTGCTGCCCCAAATTTTTTAAAGGTTCTATTACGTAAAACACCCACAATAATAAAATAAAAGAAACCAGAAACAAACACTAGCCAAATATTATATCAAAACAAGGTCCTCACTGGCGCCACAACTGTCATTTCTGTGTCTATAACGCCGTAAAACATCTACTATGACATGCCAAAGTCCACGCGCTTTAGCTGAACATAATGGGATATTCAACAGTGTAACCTGACCTATAAATCGCTAGCTCTTGGGGATAACCCAAGCGATTACGACGCTCGTAGCGAGTTTGGCGGTACATTAATATTAATAAGCCGGCACATCTCAAATGTGCCACTGCCGAATAGTGCCGAAACATAGCCCACAGTAGGCAGTCTAAAAATATATGCGATAGACCGTACGCATATTATGTGAACCCCGGAGCAATCTAGCGGAGTGCTCAAGTGAATTGTGATTTGTTCATTTTCTGTTTTGCCACTTTTTAAAGTGACTCTGTGACCGTGAACTTGAGGGAGGTGAACGTGACCGTCCTTTGAGTTGTGCCTTTGAATGGTTTTGTAGTGGAGTAGTGAACATTATTACTTGAGTGTTCAGTTCCGGTACAGTATGAACGAAATTGATGTTTAGCTAACAAAAAATTTAGTACTAGAAATTAAAGCGACAAGTAAAAAGAATGAAAATAAAAGCACGAGGCCCTCCCTCCCCAACCCAAAGATCCTAAAATTATATACCGTCTCAATTACTTTGCCCATGACTATCTTCAGCATGCCGTAACTTAATTGTGCACGTCCACTTTTTAGCCCCACGAGCTGCCCCTGACATTAATATCTAATCAACGTTCAAAAAGCTCTCGTCCAATTTGAAGGCACTCTGAGAGACGATAGAGGTTCTTTGGTGTGTTGTCACACTTCAGAGACTCGTTCCTTCATATTTGCTTATCACGCCGGCTCGTGTAAATCGCCCCTGTCACAATGTGAAACTTATCTGCGCGAGGCCGCGAGGCGCGAGACGTTTCCGAACAGCGCCCGCGCGGCGGTGACGTCAACCTCCGAGCGAATTCAGCTTTTGCCCAGAGAGCTAAAAAGACGACTTCTAATTGCCAATTAATTGGTCTCTCCTTTACTTACATAGGTAGGATACGTTTGTAGTAGGCTACTAATACATATTATTTTACATAATTGTATCAGTTACATTAATCATTCAACCTGTCTCTTATTACTGCTTGTACTTCTGTAGTTAGTTTAATTATTTCTACTGAGTTTTAAGCCATCCATGGTTCTGTTTCGTGTTCTCTTCGTCTCCTACACTTCCCGGAGTTACCTTACGTGGCCAGGACCCTGGACCGACGATCCTTCGTTCCGCCCAGTAATGTTATTTATTATAGAGGGAATTTTAACGAGGAGAGGGAAGCGCCCCGTTCGGCTATCAGGGTCTGGGCTTAAAACAATACACACTCCTCCTCCTCCACCCCTTTCCCTTCCCCCCTTCCTCTTTTCCACCTTCACCCCAGCTAGACTCAAATTTCTATAATTATTAGCATTTGGTACAGTTCTCTTAGAGCAGTGTTCTGAGATCAAAGAAGAGAAAAACTTTTGAATCGGATCGGAAATTGTCGTGGGCTAAATTTGTTCTATGTGTATGTGGCTGTGTGTTTAGTACAGTGTACAGTACCTGATTCTAGACTTCATCTGCATGGGACAACATTATTGGGAAGGTATCAATTGACAGCACACGAGTTTCATATTTTTTACTTAGGGAGTGCACGTCGTGACTTTGCGTGCGTGTGTGTGAAAAGTAGGTCTTTGGGTGATGTACAGGGGCAGGGCTAAAAGTAAGAGGTGGTTGCTTTTCACTTTCAGTTTGTTTTCTAGTATACCGTAAAAGTATTTTTTGTTTCGTGCCGTTCAAGTCAGTTTCTACCCTTATTTCAGTGGCTTCAAACAATATCTTGAAGCTCAGATTTACATTTTGAAGTTTGTAACCCCATGGATTTTCTTCTACTAAACCCTTTTTATATATCACCACCACCCACCCACCCCCTTCTCTCTCTCTCTCTCTCTCTCTCTCTCTCTCTCTCTCTCTCTCTCTCTCTCCTTCCACCCACCTATCAACCCCCCCCACACACACGCACAAAAAAACCTAAATTGTACCGGTAGATAAAAAATTAACGTCTGTCAGTCCGTCTGTCCGTCTGTCTGTGTGTTGTAGGGGTAAAGTTCTGACGCGAGGGAGGAGAGGCATCGATAGGAATTACAGCCGGTCAATAGTTCTGCAAACAGCCAGCCGCCAGTGCTGACAGATGATTATGTCCAAAATCCAGTTAACACAGTCCATGTGCAATGAAGGTTTTGTGCTCAACACGAAACCATTAGTTCCTAAACGAAAACAAAATTAAATTAATACATATGAGCACATGTCATGTTAAGTCCAGGTTTAGTGTAGTATTTGTAACTGCTCTGTTCTCCAATCTGTTTGAAAATATCACTAGTAGATGCTGCTCATTGCAAGACAATAATAATATTCTCTTTTCATTTGATATTCAATACATGTCAATTCCGCCAATGTTGATGCACTGCGTGAACACACTAGCCTTCATGTATTGCGTTTCTCTGATTTCGCACAATTTTGCCAAGCCTGATTTTTTAAAGTCAATTTTGAGTGGTCATTGGCTATCTCGGGCGTCTCTTATTAACAGAGATGAAATATTAATCCGCGCCATTGGTTCAATTGG
>NW_004798330.1:10000-12379 GCF_000002075.1 Aplysia californica
ACGAGTGAAACAAAGTCTAGGCCAGCCAAAAGAGAGGTACTCTACCTCTGCTGGCACAAAAGTAAGATCCAAAGAAGTAAACAGGGGGTTATAGAACAATCCGATCATTATCAGCAAGATGGAACTGCATAAGTCTGCGATAGCAAGGCCTAACAATGAAATATTAACCGTGTCTCGAAGGCTCATTCGAACAAAAACAATAATGTTGATGACATTTCCCACAATGCCGAACAAGCTAATGATTCCACATGCAAAAATCCAAAAAACCAAAACAATAATTGACGCTGCCCTGTCTGAAATCAGAGTAAGTTTTTCTTCGTTCACAGAAGACGACACGTTTTCCATTTTCGTTGCACTTGGGCCAGCAATGTCTATCGCAACTCCCCCTTCGTATATTTTACTGTTGTTACTGCATGCTTATTCCCTTCTTCTACAGAAACAAAGTGGATGAGAACTTTAAGGCCGTGGGTACTTGACTACGAGAGGAACATCCAGTAGCTGGCACAGATGTCATGAGCCTATGTGGAACCTGTTAATCATAAAGCGAATAAGAGGTTAAAACATACAGTGGAGCCATCGTAATAAGTGTCTCTTTAGGGGGACTTGTCAAGCGTTCACCTTATTTAAATACTAGGGCCTATATTACACTCTTCAACAGCATCGGAGCACTAACAAGTCTCAACAAAACATTTCAGATTTATTGAAAAGAAAGGCCAGGAGGCCATGACGTAGATGCATTTCATTCTTTTTCCCCCCACAAGAGTGCTTAGACACATCTGCCGTAAGCTGACAAAACGCCTTTTCTTTCATTTTTAGAGCCATTTTTTTTTGGGGGGGGGGGGTTATTTGCTAAATCAAAAGCTTGATCAGTAATGCTACTTGTGAGAAAAAGTCAAGGTGAAAGTGTGACTATATAGTGCGGTCAAAAATTCGTGCCGCGACTTATTCTCAAATATCTCTTTTAACAGGTGGACCAATGTCACCCATACTTTGCACAGAGTTTTGTATCAATTTGTCTTAACTTAATTATATTTTCCACAGCAATTTAGGCAGGATTAAAACAACTTTCTCTTAAATTTAGATCTGTATAAAGTACTATAAATCTCCATCACTCCTAAAATTAAATTGTTCACAGCACTTCACTCTTCTCACATGCATTTTGCATACTCATACGGCCTGCGTCACAGCTCTCTAATAGCAAAGAGAGTAAATAACAAGATGGGCCACTCAGCCAAAAAAGTGTCCGCAGGAAGTATGCTCTTTGCTTCAGATGGCGCTGCAGTCTGTTTTGAAGCTCTCTTTCGTTTTTCCAGAAGAAGAATAGGAAAAGCACCTTGCGTGCGCAGATCGACTGCTGTTCATCAGCAGTTTGGGTTCGTTCAGTACGGAGTTTTAGTTTAAAAAAAACATTTAATGACCTCTCGCCTTTCATTCTAAAGTCAAACTAAACGAAGAAAACAATCACCCTTTCCTCCGGAAGAGGCTTTTTGTCAGCGTAACCATTTTAAAAAAGCGTTCTTCCGAAATTCATTCAAAAACTTGCTAGTTTCACTTTGATTTTTTAACTCAATTAGGATAACTCTGTTCGCTAAAGGTGCGCTTTTGCGAAGAGGGCGCCACCGAATTTTGAGGACACTTTTTTAATTGGCTCAAAGAGAGAAGTGGCCCCTCTTGTTATGTAGACTCTTTGCTAATAGTAATAGCACTCTTTAGCTGCAAAACTTGTTACAAGAAATTAATTCTATAGTGAACACTTTTTTTGCTCCAAAGGTTCTCAAAACACGCGTTCAATGAGCATGATGTCGCGATTAGAGAAAAAAAATGACGGACTTGCTGTCAAAAGCGACGTCGTCCCAGCTGTAAACCTTTTAAAATCTGGATTTTTTAAAAATTGATACATGTATTTTTAAAGGAATTTTCTAGAAAACAGCTAACCGTTGTTTACAAAAATATTGATCTGTTAAGACAAATTGATACACTGTAAGTCATTGTGCAAAAGCTGGAGAGTTTATGTTCAATAGTTGAAGCAATAGAATCTATTTGACAATAAGTTGCGCCATGAACTTTTGACCGCACTATAGTTTTTGAACAAATAAGAATTAAAATTTGGGAGTGTATACACAGACCCGGTAACCGGGAATTAAGTCACAAAGTATACAGACCCGGTAAGGGAACTCTTTTGTGGTTTCGGGGAGTTTCCAGCGCCCTCTTGGCTCAGGGTAAACCTAGGTTCTTCTAGATCTATGGTCTAGATCTAAATCTAGACAGACAGACTTAGATCTTTGATCTAGTTTCACGGCAAGCCTAGATCTAAATGAAGATTGCGGATGTCTTTTCGATGAACGATCGTTTTTCCTCCGTTTTGGAGTTGGAGGAATC
>NW_004798330.1:13061-31415 GCF_000002075.1 Aplysia californica
ATCTATCTATCTATCTATCTATCTATCTATCTATCTATCTATCTATCTATCTATCTATCTATCTATCTATCTTATATGAATACATGATAATATGTTGTAATTTATGAATATAATATAACCTTAAAGAATCAGGCTCGTCAAAATTGTGCGACGTCAAAGAAACGTAAAAATGTGTTCGCGCGCGTATTGAGGTGCATCAACATAACATTGGTGGACGGGACATCCGTAGAATATCAAACAATAAGTGAACAATGTTTGGAAAACAGAGCAGTCACAGATACCACCCAAAACCTGGACTTAACTTTACATGTGCTCAGTAGTATACTTTTGGTTTTGTTTACAAAAGTACATGTATTGGTTTGGTGTAAAGCACACAATCTTTTTTCCCCCTTTGCACATAGACTGTATCAGTTACATTTTGGAAATAATCATCTGTCAGTGAAGAACAATGGCCACGAAACTGCCATGGTATAGGGTACTCTGGGTTGGAATGAACAAAACCGCCCTCGTGAGAATCCCCGGGTGGCTTGGTTTTAATGGACTACATGGCGCAAGTGCGGGAACGTCATGTCTTACTTTAGTTTTCGTCATGGTGTCATTCAAGTAGACGTCTCCATGACCAGAAAAAAACACTTTCTCAAAGGGCCAATGCCATTAGACAATTTTTAGAAAACCAAATCATAATATCAACGTTGGAGTAGTCACCAGTAAATAGCCCCTATGAATCCTACAGGTAGGCCTATGTGAAGCCCCATGCCTGAAACAGTAGCTGAAGGAAAGCGACTTAGCTCTCAATTCAAACCCTTTGTTTGCAGCTCTTCGTGCCATTTTAGATAAAATGACAGACAATTTATGTTCAAAATTTAATAGAGTGGATGCCCAAAGGGTTCGTGCTCTACCCGAAACCAGTAGCTCCTAAGCTAAATAACAATGAGCACGTTTTATGTTAAGTCCAAGTTTTGCGTGGTACATGTATTTGTGATAGCTCTGTTTTCCATATTGTTTGAAGCTATCGTAAAAAAAATACTATTTATCGCAGAGACAAAATTCTACATTCATTGGAAACACAATTGATGTCCATTCTTTCATTACTGACGCTCCTCAATACACGCACGAAGACAGTTTTAAGTTTCTTTGATTTCGCACAATTTTACCAAGCCTAATTTTTTAAAGTCAGTTTTGAGTGACCATATCTTGGGCATCGTTTAACACAATGATTGTGTGATTACATTTTCAAGTTTCTTTCGGACGCCACTGTATATTATATATATATATACACCCACATATACATAGATAGCATTTAGATAGCATTTGTATAGCGCAAATCCCCCCTCAACAGTAGGCTCTATGCGCTTCACATTCTATACTATTACCCCAGCAGACCTCAGAGCATTCTGAAACAACCTCAACTTCCTGGGAAGCATACAGTGCAAGCGGCCATTTATAGGCGCTAAAACACTAATATACTGACAAGATCTTTCGCTGTCTATGGCCGGGTACCCATTCCCACCTGGGTGAAGTGAGGAAAATTCGTGTAAATTGCCTTTCCCAAGGACACAACGTCGGGCCCCTGACACTCCATAAATAACGTTCACCACTCCACTACAAAACCATTCACAGGCACAACCCATAGGACGGTGACTTAAGTATGTCACGTTCACCTCCCTCAGGTTCATGGTCACAAAGTCACTAAAAATAGCGGCAAGACGATGAACCAATCATAATTCACTTGAGCACTACGCTAGATTGCTCCGAGGCTCACACACTTTCGGCATTGAATAACGTACAATCTATTGCGTTTATTTTTAGACTGCCTACTGGGAGCTATGTATCAGCACTATTCGGCAGGAGCACATTTGAGATGTGCCGGCTTATAAATATTAATGTACCGCCAAACTCGCTACGAGTGTCGTCATCGCTTGGGTTATTCCAAAGAGCGATTTATAGGTCAGGTTACCAGTGTTGAATATCCTATTGTGTTTAGTAAAAGCGTGTGGACTTTGGCATGGCATAGTAGACGTTTTACGGCGTTATAGACACAGAAATGACAGTTATGGCGCCAGTGAGGACCTTGTTTTGATATCATATTTGGCTAGTGCTTGTTTCTTGCGTCTTTTATTTCATGTTTGTGGGTGTTTTACGTAATAGAACATTAAAAAAATTTGGGCAGCACTGCACGACCGCGCTCTATGGACGAACCGCGCCTGCATTTGGGATGAAATGACGGATAGTTATGTCCAAAATTTATAACAGAGTCGATGCCCAAAGGGTTCATGAACTACACAACACTAATGGCTCTTTAAGCAAAATAACAATGAGCACATTTAACGTTAAGTCCAAGTTTTGCGTTGTACATATATATATGCTGTATATAAATATATATATATATATATATATATATATATATATATATATATATATATATATATATATACATGTAATTGTTATTATTATTTTTTTCAATTTTTATTTTTGGCAGTCTAAGTGTTTTGCGGCGCTTGCAACTGCATACGGTCATATGAACGCGCGGAACACACTAAACATTTTCAGTTGGAAGGAAATTTTGAATTTTACCCGGGTGGCGGCCGAAGCCTACTCTTATCGATTTTGGACCACCACAAGATCTTTAACGTGTGCAACTTGCACACGGGACCTCCAAGATTTTTCGCCCTTATCCGAGAAGGCAAGGTGTTAGATCTTATCTACAATAAAATCAGGGGTGTGGCTGAAAGACAGCAGTAAGAAGGAGCCAAGGGTTAGCGATAGAAAGGCTGCAGAAAGAGCCAGGAGCCCAGACGAGGTGAGGGGATGGGGGCAGAACGTGTAGACGAAAGCAGACGACGGAACATTGTTAGACTAGAGAGCAGAAAAGACGTGAAATAAGAAAATTTTAGAGAACATTTTCCGTCGCCATCGGATTCGAACCCGGAACCTATTGAATGATAGGCAGACACCTTAACCTCTTGACCACGAGAGCCCCATATATATATATATATATATATATATATATATATATATATATATATATATATATACTGTATATATATAGTCATAGTCGAAATTGTCTAAGACAGTCATCCATTGAAAAGTGACCGACTCAGTTAGGTGGCTGCTTTACACGATATCATTACAGTGTAAAAAGTATGTAAGGGAGGAAACGGAAAGTGGTCGTTTGTACAGATGATTGTCTTATACAGGTGGCTGTTAGAGCAGGTCCGACTGTGTAATAGTATTCTCTCTGCTCTTTCACACCGATAGGGTAACTGGAGTGAGTAGTGTGACTGAGGACTTGATCAAGCGTGTCAATCCTATTCAGCGGTAGTTGGACAGAAGGTTACTTCCAGACTTTTCACCTGACTGGTACATTGTAATTGTAGTTTATTCTAAACTAGGCTCCACGAGTTTTACAGAGATTTGTTAGCACTAAGAGTGTGCAGTCATGTAAGTGCATGGGTTTGATACCCAGCTGCGCGAACAGCTGGCAGCGGCACGGAATTGCAACAATAAGATTGTTTTTCAAACAAAAAGCCGATTTACTTTTCTTCCTGAGAAACGACAGAAATCTCCATAGCATAGCATCGACAGTAGCGCAACCCGAAAATGAATAATCGCGTATTGTGGAATCTCTTTTAGCGGGATGAACCATCTTGTAGTGTAGGATCTTTGGTACCTAGTAAAAAACTGCACGCCGCGGTAAATGAAACCATTTGTCTCTTTTTGTTGATTCTCTTTTCTTTTTTTTAAAAAGGCCCCTAAAGTCAAAATTCGGCTCAAAATCATGAAATTTGAGTTGTAGGCATTTTTAGCTTCCTCAGCCTCTCCTACAACTATTTCATCGCATAAGAACCCCCCAAAACCGTATTTTTTCCCATACCGGGCATGTTTGTAACCGCCATTTCCTCATAAAGTCAGTATTTTATTTTTCTTTATCGGCCGTTTTCTCAAAACGCGACTTTTCTCTCTACTTTTTTAATAACTCCACCATTTTTCATCCAATCTTCATGAAATTTTCACAAAATGAAGAGAAGAGGTAATACTAAAAATTTGTCTGTTGAATTTTTTATATAGGGAATACATTTTTGTTGGTGGTGTCTGGAGTGTGGATTTCCACGGATTTTTCGCAAACTTGAATGCTACCTCAGGAAAAAATTCATTAAAAATGTTCTACAGCAATTCGTTTAGGAAAAAACAACAGACGAATTTTTAGATCTAATGTTTGTGAACAAGCATGCAAAATAAACAATTAATTTTAATGAGCGATAAGTGCGGTATTCATTACGTAAGACCTGTCAATAAAATCCAATACGGCGGCGTATCCATGGAAACGAAACTTTTTTTTTCAAATTTGATTGCGGATTTTAAGACTCTTTACTATGCTTGTTATATGTGTGAAATTTGGTAAAATTCGGTTCAGGAAGAAACGAGATAGCCTTCAGGTGTGCCGCCCCCCCCCCCCCCCCCCTTTAAATGCAGGTTTTTCAGTTCCGATCAAAATTTGACTACGTCAAATGATCGATTTGCACGTGTAAACAAAGCTCTCTACGTCTGCGATCAGGCTATGGGCGCGCGCGCGTGTTTGTGTGTGTGTAGGCGAAAGCATGCGAGCGCTCTTGAGCGAGAGAGAGAGAGCGAGAGAGAGAGAGAGAGAGAGAGAGAGAGAGAGAGAGAGAGAGCGAGAGAGAGAGAGAGAGAGAGAGAGAGAGAGAGAGAGAGAGAGAGAGAGAGAGAGAGAGAGAGAGAGAGAGAGAGTGAGAGAGAGAGAGAGAGAGAGAGAGAGAGAGAGAGAGAGAGAGAGAGAGAGAGAGAGAGAGAGAGAGAGAGAGAGAGAGAGAGAAAGCCCGTTCTCTCGAGGGCACGTCCACCAAAATAGCAACCAGTGTGTCCTCGTCTCTTACCAGCAAGTCGTCTAAAAACTGTGGTAGGCCTACTTATAGGCTACGACCTGTAATTTGATTTTACTTTTAAAATAAAACAGCTATTTGGGTACAGCTTTTTTACTTCCTGGGAGTTTGTTTGAGACATTTTGATGCAGTGAAGAAAAAATAAAATAAAAGTCGTGACACACATAAAGCGTTTCCATGTATTGTTAACATTCTGTGACTGCTTTGATTGTTGCTGACACACAACTGCTGTTAATTATTATGTTTTTATTTCACTTGTCCTCATTTCAAATCCGGCTCTTCAAAAAATGAACACTACTACTTTCTACAATTCATCTAGATCTAGCTAAAATTGGGGATAGAGAAAGAAAGAGCAAAGTTTGCTTATTAGTGGTTCGACGTCACTTTTTTTTTCTTGAGCAAAAAAGGCAAATTGACATGTTCAGCGCCTAATATTTGGAATGCTTTGGTTAATTCAGTCAAAAGTTCTTGTTACAGGCCTATAGAATGAGGACCCATAGACAGTACACAATATATTTCTTCGAACAGTTGGACATGCGAAAAAAAATGAAAAGAACTGTGAGAGCCTGTCGCGTAAAGTTACGTTTCTTGAATGGAGCGTCTCGTCAGAACTGAAAACGGGGCAGCCACCAAATACTACATGTATACGTACGAAGACAAAACGATGGTGCAAGCACAGCCACAATAAGAAGGAAGACTGCACAGAGAAGGGCATGTCTTCTCTTGGAAAAGGCGGGTTGTCACTTACATCATCGTTGCACCTCCTCCCCTCCCAGGACCAAGTAAACAATATAGCCTTTAAATACTATAAATTATAAAGTAAAGTTACTGCCGTGCAGAATCGCTGAACCAATTACGTGTGCAGCGGAAACTCGCAACGTTCATGCTTTTTTCCATGGAAAGAAAGAAAAATTCTATGCGCAATCAAGTAGTTTGGCTCTACTGCTTTCATCGACTCTTTTCAACATTCACCGTCTTGAAACAACCTTTTAGACACCTCAATTCATGCACTACAGTGAATATCTGCAGCGATGCACTCGGTATAAATCAGGTTAGTGTGTGTGTGAAAGAGAGAGAGAGAGAGAGAGAGAGAGAGAGAGAGAGAGAGAGAGACAGACAGACAGACAGACAGACAGACAGACAGACAGACAGACAGACAGAGAGAGAGAGAGGGGGGGAGGGAGGGAGAGAGAGAGAGAGAGAGAGAGAGAGAGAGAGAGAGAGAGAGAGAGAGAGAAGACCTCAAGCCTACCAAGATTTGGTGCTAAAGTTCCACAGCTAATTGCTATCAAGAGTCAATTGTCACACTTTGTCTCAATTTATACGACGTTAAAGGTGACATTCTTAATTTAACAAAAAAAGGATTTTTATTTCTTCAGCGAAATGACGCACAATTAGAGCTGAAGCGGCTGTAATTATGTGCTTTACTATTCCGAAACAGTTGGAATCATTAATCTTCACATCCATTCTTCAGTGCGGTACCGCACAATTTTATCAAATACAGTAGTTCAGTTAAATAGATCTAGATAATCTAGATCTAGGCCTGGAGTGAGCAAAACACACGAATGTAAAAATCATTGTTTGAAAACGGACAATTAAAAAGTGATTTAAGCGTGATGGTAGCTCAAAATGTCAATTCATAACTCCTAAAGTTTGCTCTTGTTTTAAATAGATAAAACGTTATTTTCCGAGTGAAACACCATGCCTCCGATGATGACAGCCTATTGCTAATGACAACAAGCATGGGAGCAATCGAGACAAGTTAACAGAAGCACGAAGCTGACACTTTTCATTTATAATTATCAGTACGTAGATCTGCCGGATCGTCAGCCGTAAAAATCGTTGCGATACCCAAGCACCCACCCCATCCCCACCTTTCTAGGTGACTAACATCTTTATCGACCTCGAAAATGAAGATAGACCGACCTTTTTTAAGAACTTAAACTTAAACACTCTGCCACCACGTAAAAATTAGAGAAGATCGGGAGCAACATTAGTCGAGGTGTCAATGCGAGATGTCTGTAACTGTAAGAGTAAGAGGGTGCGTTATTATAGAAATTAATACGGCACCTGTGATGATTCACATTATCCACGCCGAAGTAGGCCCTTTATTTGCTTGCTTTGCCAACCACTTCAATGTGTTCGACTGTGTTCAACATTACATCGTGTGGAAAATTATGAGAAAAATGATGTTCCACGTTCACTGTGTGTTATTAATAGAAAATGTGTACAATGACCAGCAAACAAGAGAAAGAACAGATGGAGCAACATCATATTGGTTCGAAGAAAGCAAAGACGTGAGACAAAGGTGTTTACTATCGCCACATCAATTCAGTACATATGCCGAAATCATCACAAGAGACCCACAGCGAGACGCATCCAGTCGTTTCAAAAATGGAAGAATATCATCAGACCCAGAATTGAGATACACGCAGATGAGACAGTTTTACTTTCAACTATTCCAATGGCATTTGAACGGACCAATCAAATCGGTAAAACAAGTAAATTGTAAAATTTATCTTAACGTTAAACGAAAATTAAACTTTGAAAAGTTAGTACATGTACCTGTAAGTTTTAAATTGTCATTGAAGGGGGCTCTCGTTACCTAGAGGTTAAGGTGTTGACCTCTCATTCAAAGGTCCCGGGTTCGAACCCGGGTAGCGACGGAAACATTTTCTTCTCTAAAATTGTCTCCTTTCACCTCCTTTCCTGCTCTCTAGCAATGTTTTGTAGTAGGCTTTCGTCTCCTCTTTCTGCCCCCCCCCCCTCGGTCTCTTTCTGAAGCCTTCCTCTGCTACTCCTTGTCTCCTTCTTACTGCTGTCTTTCAGCCACACCCGTGATCTTCTGGTAGGAAAGATCTACACCTAGCCTTCTCGTTTGCTTGCTTTGTTTTAGTACATGTAGAGGTTTTACGGCGTTCGCAACTGCATAAGGTTATATGAGCGCCAAGGGGTGGATGTCAACAGAGAAGTCCTTACAGGGAAACGGGCTTACTCTGCTCACCTCTTTAGCTTCAACAGCACAAAGTCTGTTTCGACTTTCAAGGCACCCCTGAAATAGCAGGTCACAAGGGTGTGACAAACATGCGTACAAAAGAAGTAGAGAAACTGAAAAAAGTAAGGATTAGGAAAGAAAAAGCAGCAGTTCCCTGTTGTAGTTCAGGCAGTTATGAGCATGACATTGTTGAATCAGCCCATTTACAATTCAACTGTGCATAAGAACGAGAAATGTCCCCCCTTCGGGAATGGCCTAAAGACACTTCAGTCAGTGGCACCGCCCCGGGGGGCGGGGGGGGGGGGGGGGGGGGGGGGGTTAGCCTTCTCGGACAAGGGCGAAAAAATCTCGGAGGGCCTGTGTGTAAGTTGCGCACGTTAAAGATCCCTTGGTGGTCTAAATTCGATAAGAGTAGAATTCGGCCGCCACCAGGGCAACATTCAAAATTTTCTACCAACTGAAAATGTTTAATGTGTCCCGCGCGCTCGTGTGACATTATGCAGTTGCAAGCACCGTAAAACACTTACCAGAAGAAACAAAATACTTATTTCAATATTTGACTTCATGTTTCTTGCTTTGCCTCTTTCAAGGTCTCTTGTAACAGACCACAGTAATCTCACACTCACAATAAGGACTCCGACAGGCGCGGTTCGTCCATAGAGCACGGTCGTGCAGTGCCGCCCAAAATTATTTTATGTTCTAATACGTAAAACACTCACAATAATAAAAATAAAAGAAGCTAGAAACAAACATTAGCCAAATATTATATCAAAACAAGGTCCTCACTGGCGCCATAACTGTCATTTCTCTGTCTATAGCGCCGTAAAACATCTACAATGCCATGTCAAAGTCCTCCTGCTTTAACTAAACATAATCATAATAGGATATCCAACAGTGTAACCTGACCTTTAAATCGCTCTTGGGGATAACCCAAGCAGTGATGACACTCGTAGCGAGTTTGGCGGCACATCTCAAGTGTGCTCCAGCCGAATAGTGCCGAAACATAGCCCACAGTAGGCAGTCAAAACATAAATGAGATAGACCGTACGCTATTCTTTGGCAATATCATGTGAGCCCCGGAGCAATCCAGAGGAGTGCTCAAGCTCTGTGACCGCTAACCTGAGGGAGGTGAACGTGACCGTTCTACGAGTTGTGCCTTTGAATGGTTTTGAAGTGGAGTGGTGAGAGTTATTACTTGAGTGTTCAGTTCCAATACAGGATGCACGAAATTGATGTTTAGCCAACAAACAAACATAGTACATTTGTACTAGAAATCAAAGCGACAAGTAAAAAGAATGAAAATAAAAGCCCGAGGTTCTCCCTCACCAACCGAAAGATACTAAAATTATACACCGTCTCATTTACTATGCCCTTGATAGCTTAATTGTGCACGTCCACTTTTAGCCCCACGAGCCGCTCCTGGACCCCAACTGTCCTGATGTCACTTTTCCATGGATGCAATGTCTTGGTTTAAAAAAAGTTTTCCATGTTTATTGCTAACAGCACCACAACCTTAAGACCGTCCACATTGTTGCATGCAGCCAGGCTGCCCTTAATTAAAACGGAGTGGCTACTCGCCCGATGTCGGAGGACTAGCGTCAAGCTACTCGCCCGATCTAGGATTTCTGTGCATGTTCCGGGCGAACGAATTCGGTCGATTAGCCCCGCCTGGCCTGCGGCTTCTGGCCCTTGGGGCTTTCAGCACATGTTCCGTGTTCTGGCCCTTGGGGATTTCTGCGCATGCTACTTTAAAATTCGTGTGATCAATCGCGCAAGATTAAGTCACTCACTCGATCACTCCTCCTTGTCCTCCAAGTCAAGAGTCGGATCGGTTCTAACGTGAAAGTTTGACTCTGACTGCAATTATAATTCGTCGACTGTCACACGAAAGGGCGTATTCCAGATTTTGGCAGTTTTGAGTTGTTTCTACTAGTAGATAGCGCTGCCTCAGATCTATGTTCACACGAAACGGCGTATCCCTAGCTTTAAAATTACAGTACTAGCAGTAAAAAATCCCAAAGGGCGTACGCTAACACTCAGCGCCACTGCGCCGCGCCACTCACCGAACCAGACGAAACGGCATACACAGGCTTACGCCTTTTCGTGTGCACAAAATTGATACAAAGTTTTATCAATTCTGTTCGCACGAAAGGACGTATACCTTGGATACGCCCCTTCGTGTGAGCGACAGGAACACTTTTGTCTTTTTTTTCTGGCATGGGCCAGGGCCGTATAACGTAATATCATAGTAATACTAGATTCCAGGCCCTCCTCTAATGATGCAATAGGCCTGATACACAACACAGAGCACACGCCTTGTGTTGCAGCGAATCCTGCTTGTGCAAGAGTGAAAATGAGGCGGTCCTTATTGTTTTGTTAGCCTACAATTGGTGACTGTGACTGTTGCTTGCAGCTTACTTCACACACAACGTGATCTGCTTGTCTGCTGACTATTGGAAACCTTTAGAAAAAGCAAACTTGGGTTTGATTAAATTTTAATCAGATCTGCTTTTTGTCCAACAATACACATGAATATTGCTCAGCTATATATATATATATATATATATATATATATATATATATATATGTTTTTCCATAATTAGCGTATTATTCTACACTCATTAACTAGAAGGCAACGCTATCTAGACCCCCCCCCCCCACCCCAGGGCAGTGCTGCTGACTGAAGTGATAAAAACATCAATACTTAGACTTTGTTGTATTGATCCAAAGACAGGTCTACTAGGTGAGCCATGTAAGTAGCCCCTAAATCTTTATATTGTACACACACACACACACACACACACACACACACACACACACACACACACACACACACACACACACACACACACACACACACACACAAGAAACTCAAACCTTATTCGTTCTGTAGCTTGTACTCAGACTATCCGTATTTTTCTCCTGTTTTAGGCCCAGAATGGCAAGTTCGCATTTCACTGAAAGTGACTCCGACTATGTTAGATGGCATTCCGTTAGCTAAACTTTTAAATGTAGGCCTACAATGACAATTGAATTTCCTGATCAACACGAGGCTGAGAATGAAGACACGTCTCTTGGCCTGGGTGACTTCGATGATTCGGACACGGATCATTTCCTAGAAGTTCCAGTATTTTGTAGTCAAAGGAAAGACAGGGCAATCAACAAACTGAATCCATAGCGCACAATGATTTTGAGACCGATGAAACCCACAGTAGCAACGAACGGCTACCAGAATCATTTGAAGTTCAAGCGTAAGCCCGCCAAGCGTCGCCAAGAAACGAAGAGAATCAACTCTTAGAACGATGCAAAAAGAAAGCGACAATGTGGCGAATAGTACATGAGCGCCGACACGAAAAAGGTTGTTCCAGCACGAATGATGAGAAAGGGCTGCGTTGGAGTGGAATGTACGAGAGTTGGCCGTCAGTGTTCTGGAATCTCAGGAAAGGACAGGAGGGAGATATTTCAGGACTTTTTCAGGACAGTTTATAAACTGGCTAACCTGCAGAAGCAGCAAGAGTTCGTTGCGTGGCATATTGTGACGACAGAGCCCAAGGTCGGGAAACCAAACTCTCGACGCAGTAAAACGCATGCTTATTACATCACAGTCAATGGAAAGCGCTTGAAAGTGTGTAGGACCACATTCCTTGCAGAAATGTGCCCGAGTTGTTTTGTCAAAGATTACGGAGACCAGCAATGTGGAAGAAGACAAGCGAGGGGGCAATCGGAGCAGATGAAGACAAGAGAAGAACAAAACAGGGAGATAACCAGTCAACACATTGACAGATGTCTACGCGTGGAATCGCACTACTGTAGGGCCTCTTCCAGCAAAGAGTATCTCAACCCAGACCTCACATTGTCCAAAATGTACATGTCCGTGAAAAAAAATCCATGCAATGACATCCCAGGTTTTCACACATTCAGACGAGTGTTCAAGACAAAAAACCTGGCCTTTCATAGTCCTTAAAAAGGACTAATGCTCACTCTGCAACTCTTTCCGAAAAGGGGAAGAAGCACAGAAAAATGAACTCAGGAAAATTTATAACAGGCACGATGCAGAAAAACAAAGGGGAGGACAATTTAGGGAGGATTGCAAGAAGATGGTTCAAGCTGACCACAGCATTCTGGCTGGGAACTTTGATCCCCAGCAGGTCATATACTTGCCAATTTCACATGAAAATGCTTTGTTCTACAAGCGGAGACTTTCCAGATAGACAGACAGACAGACAGACAGACAGAGAGACAGACAGAGAGGTAAGGGGAGGAGAAGAGAAAGGGAAAGGTTTGGCGGGTGGAATGGGGGGGGGGGGGGGTGAGGAGTGATGTCTTGGAGGAATTTTATCCCCTACTTGTCAGTCTGAAGGCTGAAATTAATGGTGTGGACACTCAAACACAGGGTGTATACATGGGCGTATACACTGATTTTGGACAGGACAAAAAATGAACAATCACACGAAAGGGCGTATGCCAACAGATGGCACAATTTCGCAGTGAAATTATACAAAACAGTGCAAAACTAATCTTGCTCGTTGTTTGATATTTTATCATGCCCACAATATCCAAATATCCCGATGGTAGGATGCAGTTTACTAAAATGACAAGGGAAAAGGATGAAGCAACCAAAGTCTGAAAATCTTTAAATCGCTCTCCTGAAAAAGTAAGAAAACAGGGATACGCCCTTTGGTGTGATAGGCGACGAATTATCTGACCAAATTGAAATGATTATAATAGTATTATTAATACATGCCATGTATGAAGATAGGACTGGCCATAATGTGTACTATAATGACTGTATTGCACCGGGTCAGCTTGTGAACCACCGCAGAGAGAAAACAACACGAATCAATAATTCTAATAACAAACCCCCCACCTCCTCTCTCTCTTTCTCTCTTTGCCCGAAGACAAAATTGGGGGCTCTCGTGGCCTAGAGGTTAAGGTGTTGGCCTCTCATTCAAAGGTCCCGGGTTCGAATCCGGGTAGCGACCGAAAAAATGTCTTCTCTAAAATTGTCTCCTTTCACCTCCTTTCCTGCTCTCTAGCAATGTTCTGTCGTCTGCTTTCATTTCCACTTTCTGCCCCCACCCTCTCACCTCCTTTGCCCCCTCCTCTGAGCTCCTTACTCTTTCTGCAGCCCTTCTACTTCTACTGCTACTCCTTGGCTCCTTCTTACTGCAGTCTTTCTGCCACACCCCTGATCTTCTGATAGGAAAGATATACATCTAGCCTTCTCGGATAAGGGCGAAAAATCTCGGAGGGCCTGTGTGCAAGTTGCGCACGTTAAAGATCCCTTAGTGGTCTAAAATCGATAAGAGTAGGTTTCGGCCGCCACCCGAGCAAAATTCATAAATTCCTACCAACTGAAAATATTAGGTGTGTCCCGCGCGCTCATATGACCTTATGCAGTTGCGAGCGCCGTAAAACACTTAACAAAAACAAACGAGGTTGCAAACAGACTGAAGTCGTTTTCAACGAGGTCGTGATTACCAAATAAAAGCAATTAGCGGCCCCAAAAGCGAAGAATTTTTCTCCTTTCTCTCCATCTCACGTGAAGCACAAGGCCCATCACCGATTCCTATATATAACACATTGTATTGCTAAATCTAGTGTTCCTCCTAATATGGGTCCCAAAGCCAAGAGGATGGGCAAGGGTTAGCCTACGGTAGGGATGGGAAGGGGTGGGTGGGAACGCGATGCGGGTTGTGTGAAACTAGATGAACTCTGGATGGGTAGGTCTACATCGAGACTTTCATTTTTTTTCAATTTTCTTTTCCTCCCCTGGTCGGAAAATCCAAGCTCCTGCCTTTACTTTAAGTAGATATCTAGGCCTAGATGATGTTAGAGTGCATGTTTCAACACGAGAAGTGTTCTGAAAAAAAAATGTAATGCAGAAATGACGGTCAGAGCACAGCCAAACACGCGCACATTGATGCTGTTTGGGATTTTCGTCATCAGGGGGAACAATTTTTTTTAAATTGCTGGTATTGGTACATCCTATATTATAGATCTAATAACTTGTGTCCTTTCTTTACTTTAGGCTTGGTCACGTTCAAAGAGAGGTCGGATCCAACGAGGACAACAAGCCGGTCCCGGCAACCTCGTTGAATGCGACCTTATTAAGTTATGAAAACCTGAATATCTTGAAAACAACTTAAAATTAAAATCAAACTTCACTGTCATTTTCGTGTTCCGCGCCTTGAAATCCACAAAAAGAGATAGTTAGAGCTCTTACTCTTAGAAAAAACTTTTTGAACATACAGGACAGCGCTATTACCCCAGCAAAGCCTAGAACACTGAGAATGAGAAACATTCTCGGCTTCCCAGAAATAATACATACAGTACACAGTGCAAGCAGCCAATTAAGCGCTCAAACACTAACAAAACTGAGAATATTTTTCTGTCTATAGCCAGGTACCCACTCTCACCAGGATGAAAAGGAGAAAATTCACGTAAATCACCATCCCCTCAGACACAACGTCGGGCACCTGCCATGGTTCGAACCCTCAACCTATCGGTTACGAGTTCAACAACCTAGTTACACATTAGATTACAATCTGAGAGACATTAACATACACATGCCCCCCCCCCCCCCCCCTTTCCCATTTTCAGAGCAGAGACAGATACATGTTATAATTTCAAAGTCAAAGACCCTTGCTACACACTGAATAAACTGCTACATTTTGTGTACTGTTTTACTGTCCCCGTGGTTTTATGCACCCCCCATAATTTAGCAAAATTTGATCATTTTTTAGGGTATAATTTCTTATTATTTTCCTTTATCATTCTTTGTTAAAATTAACAGAATCGCATAATTTCACATTTTTGGGCTCAGTTTACATAATTTCAGAATTCTTTTGGAATAAAACTACGGGGACAGGTTTAGGTTTTAGTAAGAGTCAAGAGTTTTACGGCGCTTGCAACTGCATGAAGTCATATATTATGAGCGCAAGAAAAAAAAGGCTGGTTCTGCTCGCGACAGTACACTGCACAGCCCGATTCCTGTCAACACCTCAATTAAAATAAAATGCTAAAATACAAAAAAAAATTGATGTCAATCAATAAACTAATTAAAAATAACTTTTAAATAACATAATTTTTTTAAACAATTCAGTTCACGACTTCCCATGAAGGCCAATGGGCTTTATAAAATTCAGAATTCTGTTGGGATCAACGACGGAAAACAGATCTTGCAATTTTCTGAATCCAAAGCACTTCCTTAGGGTCTCTCCGAAATCTAGACATTCTGTTAAAATGCGTCCAATGATAAAATCGGTGTCGCATCCGACACAGAACGGCAATTCTCATCTCCATGAAGGAGGTATGTCAGGGCCGTGTGTCCGATGGGTAATCGAGTAAAATGACTTCGTCTCTTCTGGAGAGGCCCGAAGGTTTTCATGGACTCAGTTTGGGCTTAACTTAATGTTGTGGAGTTGGTCGTTGGTTTGATTCCTCCAATGAGTCTCCCACAGACCGGAGGTGTAGTCAGAGACCGCATACACGGTCTTTGGTGTAGTTTTTTTTTTTTTACTTTATTTTTAAATTAGTCAGTCTGTGGGAGAGTGTTCGTCGTTGATCCCAACAGAAGGGACAAGGATTCCTTCGCAAGGAGACCCAGGCTACCTGCTCGTTTCCTCGGATGCCTACATGGCTAGGTAGCCATGCGAACACGATACTTTACCCGGTTTCGGTCAAAGCGTGTATTTTTTGTTGCAACCTAACTATTTTTGTGTGTAATAATAATAATAATAAATAGCACTTGTATAGCGCATGTCCGCACTCGAAAGCAAGCTCTATGCGCTTTACACTACATGTAGGCCTATATGTATATTATTACCCCAGCTGACATAGAACACTCACAGTACAGTCTCAGCTTCCCGGGAAGCATACAGTGCAAGCAGCTGGTTAAGCGCTCAAACACTGACAAGATTTTTCACTGTCTGTAACTGTAACTGGGTAGCCTACGCATTTTCACCTCGGTGAAGTGGGGAAAATTCGTGTAAAGTGCCTTTGCCAAGGACACAACGTCGGGCCCGCGGCTCGAACCCCCAAACCCGCAACCTCACGATTACGAGTCCGGTAGCCTAACCGGAGGGTGTAGTTTGTAAGTGTGAGGTGGTGCAACAGAGTCAGAAAGGATAAGCAAAGATTTGTTAGGAGAATTTTCTACGGAGTCTGTCAATGGCAGTATTGGCAGTGGCCTCCGCAGAGAAAATGGAAGCTTCGGGGTGGAGTCTCCTCTGGTGTGTACTGTTTGAAGAGATGGCTGCGGCGCCCACAGCAGAGTCCGATTGGAGCCATCTGTGAAGATAAGCTCCGCACCGGGTATTTTTCTATAAGTTTTTTTGTATTCTGCTTTAAATGTTTTGGTACATGTATTTCAATTTGTGCTTGCTTTGTAGTGTGTGGTCAGCTGCTGTGTAAGTCTACTTTTGCCTTGGTGAGGAGCCACGGAGGAAGGTCAGGGAAAAAGAAATTGTTGGAAGTCTTGTTTGGAAAAGTGTATGTTTTTGAGGTCCTCAAGGACTCTGAGGCCGAAGGGTTTGATGAGTTTTTCGTCGTTTTTTAATTTGTTTATGGTGTCTGGGTTTGTTTTGAAAATGCAGTCGTGTGCTGGGTTCTCTGGTGTTGAGCTTTGTTTAATTGCGTATTGTTACTGTAGTGAGAGTTGTGAGTGTCTGATTGCGAGTGATGGTATATTTGAATTATTTGCCTCAGCCTGGAGGCTCTCCACTGGAGAAGTGCGGAAAGCCCCCCAGAGTGAGGCGGAGTCCATGGTTTTGCACTGGGTCTAGCATTTTTAGTATGTGTGGTTTTGCCGATCCATAGACTTTACAGCCGTAGTCAAGCCTGGATCGGACAAGGGAGATGTATAAGCGGAGAAAGTGTTTTGAGTCCCCGCCCCACTCCGGATGCGACAAATTTTTCAAAGCGTTTAACACTTTCTGGCACCTCACACAAAGGTCTTTTATGTGTGGTATAAATGCGAGTTTCTTGTCAAATATAATGCCAAGGAAACGAGCCTGGTTCTGGACGGGAATCCTTTCCCCGTAAAGTGTGAAATCCAGTTGCAGCACACGTCTGCCAGATATTTTAAAGATCCTTTGACTGCTACTGTGTAGAGTGGGGAATCAAAGCCACACAGGAGAAAAAACAACCAAAACTATTGAGACCAAAATCTGAAAAATATGATTTTGAACACAAGATTTGTTGCAAATGTTACCCTTTTTATAAAAAGAAACAAAAAAGACATTGCACGCTCAGCAGAAATAGCTTGTGGAAACATTGAATAATACTTGAGTGGACTCCGCTTGTGTTGATTTTCGTTTAAGTTTAAGTTGATCTTTTTCTCGGGTCCCAGCCCCTCTCCTTCTTTAGGATCCCCATTGGTAAAGTTGAACTTCTGATGAGTTCATCTATTTTTCATTCCCCCAACGACATCAACTCATCTGTAGTCTACTGTATAAGTTTGTTTACTGCTTTTACCAATTATCTCATAAATCGTAAGTGAATTTAAAAGCACACAGTTTTCAAATAAAAAAACTATAATCTATACACAAATGAAGGCAAAAGCGTTTCAGTAATAAGAGATTTGTTTTCATTTATTTTTTAAGACTCATAAGACTCAGAAATACAAGCAAATCATTCTGCATTCTCACTTTTAATAATTTTCCCCGTAAGGCTTTTTTACCCATGCAAAACAAGCAAATAGACTCATGATCACACTGAAAGATCTGTCAATAGGGAAAAAAAAACAAATTTCAACAAAATAAAATAATTAACATCAGGTTTTTTTTAGGTCTACACAAAAATTTAAAACCCTGAAAAGAAATAACACCACAAACTAAAGAACTCTGTTACACATGGCCATCTTGTCAGAAATCTGGCAGCTGATATTGTTATTGGGCCTGAGCTACAAAAGAACTGTGCCAGAAGTAGGTCCTTCTCCGTACTACCTCATGATCATGCTTTGGAGACTGTTTCCCGTGACAGAACTAAGATGTCTGCTACTGCTAGTGCTAGGGATTGGAACTTAAGAATATTACATGTAATAATAATGCACTACACAGATTCAAATCAACCATAAAATGCAAGCAGAACATTATAACAATAGCAGTAAATAATTTTCCATCAAAATAAGAAAAAGAATCAATGAGTCTGAGTTTATAAGATCCTTTGAAGTACAAGTTTACAAAATGAGAAACTTTCCTTTTATGAGTAGATTTTCCCAACAATCCCAACTCTTCAAAATGTCTATATACAGTGGAAACCATATATAACAGGCCCGGTAATAACAGGAATCCGGTAATAACAGGGATTTTTTAAACCTCCGATTTTTCCTACTCTTTTTCTATATTAAAAGTTATTGGCAATAACAGGGCCTCATCAGAGCTCAACCGGTTATAGCAGGGACAAAGGCTCGTTAACAATGTGTAAAAAGAGAGAGAGAGAGAGAGATTGAGAGAG
>NW_004798330.1:31515-66515 GCF_000002075.1 Aplysia californica
AGAGAGAGAGAGAGTGTAACGCAGTGATGGAGCAAGCCCATGCAAGCCATGCCACTGCAAGCACACGCAGCTTGTGAAGCGAGAGAAGGCTGCAGTGTGCTGCAGACCTCGATCTAGCCCGAAACCTAGCAACACGCACGAGTAATGTGTCTACTGTCACCAACGATGTCAAGCACAAGAGAAAATGCCTTTCAATTGACAAAAACCCCCCGAAATAATCCAGTTTGTTGACAAAAAGCAAACTCCACTAGCAGAGATTTGTTGTCAGTTCGACATTCCACAAGGGTTGATTCACACCATTATCAAGGATAGAGAGAAGATAGTGGCAGCATACTCCAATGGAAAGTTTGCTCCGGATCGAAAGAAGATGAGACTACCCGATGCAGATACTGTGGACCAAGCTCTTCTGATGTAGTTTAAGGAGGCAAGGAGAAAGTTGGTGCCAAAACCCCTGTTCGTGGGTACTTGTGGCAAAGGAAACTACTACCCGTGAATAAGTACAGCTGGATTAGTCCACAAATGCTTACTTTCCTTGCATTTCTGATTTAAGAGGGATCGGATATAACAGGACATTTTCTCTACTCCCACCATCCCAGTTATATCAGGTTTCCACTGTATGCATCTATCAGAGAATAAGAATGTATCATCATGCACTTAACAAAAATAAACATTTACAAATGGTCATACTCTTGGGAATACCAATCCATTTAACAGAAAACAAACTTTTCATACTGGCAGTGAAATCTTCACCATTCATCAAATCAATGTGGAACAGTGCATTGAACAGGCTCAACAAATGACATTCAACCAAACCAGATTTCAGAACAAGAAATGCTAAAACTTTTTCATTGTTTCATCAATGTCATTAATGTGATCCTTCAAAGCTCGCCACTGCTCTGCACTCAGGCTAATCCCTGAAAGAGAATAAATACAGAATCCTCTCAATAGAAATGTTAATAGAGACGTATAAAAATCCAACACATCACAAGTCCACAAAACCTTCACAGACATATGAACATAATGTATTAATAGTAAAAAGGATGTCAAGAGGCAAACACAAATTTTACGGTCAGACAGGATCATGGGAGTTTGTTTTCACTGGAGTTTAACGGTTTACTAGACCCTGAGAAGGTGCATCAATGGCAAAGCAATTGGTGCAATAATTGTTTACGGTACTCTAAGGAATTGAATAAGCCCCCCTCCCCCCACTTATTAATTTTTACTTTTTTTGCGCACCCCGCTCCACCGACGATCAGGTAAAACTCTAGAATCTTGATATATCTGAACGAAACTTTTTTTTTGGTGTAAATGGCAAATTACCCTCAATATTAGTGCCGGTACCAGGTTGGCTAACTCAATTTTCTGTACATTTTAAAAACTTTTGCACATTGGTTTATATTTAGCAATGAAACTGTTGTTCCTAAATGGGGAAAGTTCCCACAATAACTTATTAAAATAAAAAAATTTTCATGATCTCATGTTCTTTTATTCACTGAAGGAGAAATAAAACACATTTGTTCCTCCTGGAACAGGGGTATGAGGTTGAATGAGCCCCCCCCCCCTAAAAATAAATTTTGGACCACTTGTCCCCCCCTCCCCCTTATTCGATACCTCAGAGTATTGAACTACTGTTGATTCTTTTTAATAAAAATAATTATTAACAGGAATGAATTTCAAATGATCTCTTCCCCCCCTCCCACCCCCTTTTATCATATGCATTGCTACTACCTTTAACATGACCAAAAAAAAATTCAAGCACAGACCTGGCTGGCACAAACAAATTTCAAGTCAATTCAGATTCATCAAATCTCCCAGCTGACTCTCCCCCTTACCTTTTTCCCCCCCCTCACAGAAACCTACTGTTAATGCAAATCAAAGCCACTCTCTCGCCATATACTACACATGGGAATATAGTGGGGGAAAAAAAACTTGAGACAAGACACTGGGAAGCTGCCAACCATTCTTAATTCAATGGGAGCATCCTGGGTTTTTTTGGTAATGTTCAGATTATCTTTATAATGTGCGGCTATGATCTGCAACTTAACTTGAACCTCATTCTGTGCTGTCAATGCACTCATCTGAAGTTTAAAAAATTGAAATTTCCCTTTCATCAATTCCCAAAAATTGGCCGCTCTAAGCTTGAATAATGATCAAAAATAGATTACACAAGGCCTAACATGTGATCTTGTCAGTTTTAATTGCAACAACAGTTAGAAAGGAATCGCCTCCCCTTTTTTGTTCTGCTTAATACAAACAAATTCTCTGGTCCTGTGAAGTTCGTGTTATCAGAGTTTTACAATAGTCAGAAACTCATGAAAAACAAAACTGAACTTCAATTCATTGGGTTTTTAAAAAATGTGTTTTCACCCCACTCCCCCAAAGAAAAAAATCGACACAATTTTTAAGATAATTTAGGAAGCCGGCCTCCGACAACGCCTGACAGGTTCAGGGCCAATAAAGACAGAAAGAAAAATCCCAGCAAAAAGACAAAGACACTTGATAAAAAAGTTCTCCCCACTCAAGAATTGAACTTGAGTCTCCTGCGTGAGACAACAAAGTAGCTAGCTGCTACACCACAGACGCCACTTCTATTCAGAGTTAAGTCCCTATGTTTTCATTTGTCAATTTAAAAAATGTTATTTTAATGAGTTTATAAACATTACACTTTTCCCTGATCAAGTATTAACAGAGAATCCAAATGCAACAATGAAAGTTCAAATATCACAACTGTCAAATTAATTCAACATAGAATGTACTAAAACTAAGGCAGAATGAGTTTACACAGGCATTTTTGTCTCTTGTGAGAGTATTTGCTTGAATACTGCTCACCTGGACCTAGTTTCATCAAAGGATCAAAACAATCTACCACCTGTAATAAAATAAATAAAATTAGGCATAGAAGCCCTATCTTCCTTATGGTGCTTCATAATTTAATTGTACAATATCAACATAAACTAGGTACCGCAAACTGGCCGTGCGCCCCCGTGGCGCACTGTCACGGAGACCAAAACCCATATTTTTACCCTCCTAAAACACCGTGTGATCATGCATACACACAGACACTTGATATATCAGAAGAAAGAGGAGCTTTTCCTCTTTTTAGTGGTATTATTGATTTGAATCAACGATTATTTTGAAAGCAAAATCTTGCGGAATAAAAGACAACACTATCAAGGTTTTCACTGTCGCGGCAGCGCGTTTCGTGTATTGATTTTTTGAGTGACCTCGGTTGAACAAGAACGGGGAGCGTATGGTATTAAATACTGCAATCTGATTCGTCGATATTTCAAGATGAGAAGACGCTCTTTCCTGTGATATATTTCTAAAGACTGTCCTTAAAGAATTAATAGAAGAGATTTGCGTGTGAAAACTTTCAGTGCTGTTTTTTTATGGAACCAGTGAAAGCCCATTCATTCCTCTTCAAGAATAACACAGCCATTATACGCAAATAAACACCGGACGCTCCCCGTCGGCTCGCAAGCAGAGCACCATCGCCCCGGTTTCGTATAAATTCTCTCTACTTCCCTTCAGCGCGGCCCGGCTCGCAGCCGATAAGCCGGTGGTCGCGAGAGGGGATTTTAACCTCCCCTTGTATTTCTTGCCGTTTTGGTCAAAAAGCCATGTTTACGTCAATAAATTTCCATCTTCTGGTTATTTAATAGCCCAGAAAAAAATTGAGCTTGTTCTCTATGTGCATAGGTGTGGGTCTACAAGTTTTTGTGAATGTCCATTCAAATTTAAGAATGTTGTGACATCTTAAAATGTAGACATTTCGCAATTACAAAATTGTAACATTTTTCTGCAACTTCAGACGTTCATAACTTTGTTAAAAAAATGAAGCTATATGTATCAATTTGGTATCAAAATGCTCAGAATGATAAATTCTATAAGGTAGTGCAGTTAACTATGAAATCAGAGGACTTTGAAATTTCAGTTTGTGGTACCTACATAAACATCCTATCTAAATCGATGACTGGATGAACAATCTGTATACCATCTGCTACAACATTATGCCACTATCTAATTAACCTTCACATCATTCATGCTAAGCACAGAGGTCAACCAACTTTTAGGTGACTCCACTAAAAAGGTATGAATTTTATTTGTTTACCTTTCTTTCCAGGCTTGAGCTCTCCATCTTTGTCATTATAGTATTCTCTAATTCCAACCATGACATTGCCTCTGAACTCACCAACTGTAGCATACCGCATTTTGGCCAGCTGAAAAGGAGTAAACAGAAAAAGACTTGGTTGAAGCTTGACCTGCAAGAAAAACTAATCTCTGCAAATTTTGTGTATATATATATATATATGTGTATATTATATCTTATCTTTCCATTAAACTAGGCATTTCTGCTTTCCTCATCAATGTAAACCAATTTGTGACCATCTAGCCCCATCCTCCCAACTCCTGATTCAGGCTGGGTTTCTTTGTGCCACTTTAACACTTTGCCCCCACGGGACGCTGATGGGCGACGGTGTGATATAGCGTGTACCGCATCTGTATCCTAGTCCGTGGGGAATAAATGTTGCACAATCAGCGCGCTGTGTGGGTAGAAAATGTTAATCTTCACAAAACCATAGAGGCATATAATCAAAACCGATCACTAACTGCACGGTATGTGGCTCAATTTGTTTGCTATCAAAACATCTTACATGATGCATGACAGCGAAAATACCAACATGATGACTAAATATAAAGTCAAACTTGCTCTAGTGGTTTCTTTATTGCTCATAACAAATAGCAACTATAATGGAACATACATAACAAACATCTTTAAATAATGCAGATAAAACAGTTCACTCCTTTATAAAAAATCAAAGCGGAATTCTTTCTTGAAGTGTTCCTAAGAATGACCCCAGGTCTGATTCTCAGCAACAAGTCTACTATGCAAGACGAAAGTTAATAGGTTTGGCCACTAAACTGGAGTAGTACGAAGTACCTGGCATAGCGTGTGTGATTTCTCAGAGAAAAATTTAGTTCTGGGCAATTGAAAGTTCCCTGACCTAAACAACAACAAGATGACACAATTGTATGACTACTGGTTAAGATTGTTGCTGAGATACTAAAACACTAAAACAAGCAGACAGGAAGACAAAAGAGATAGTTGACAAAGACAAAGAATAAGAATTATGGAAAGAGATAGGAGGGTGCTGGTGCCAGTGGGTGAAAAACTATAGGAAGACATGAAAACAACGACGACAGGAAGAAACAGATCAAGACCTCAGCCTCCTCTCCATGACTGAACTGGATCAATACAACATAAAATATATACAGATGTAGGTCTATATATACTGACAACAAAAGTACACAATGTATTATGCAAGATTACACGTTATAACAAACATTGACATTAGTGGTGTATCTGACAATGGCCAGTTACTCTTACATAATACTATTGGATTTCTGTAAAGTGGCAGAAAATGTGATACAATACGTTTATTAAAGGAGGTCTCATCAATACAAGGCATGCACCTTATCTGCACAAGGCAAATGTAGCTGTTACCATTCCGAAACTACACAAATCACTCAAGAATGACTTCATTTGTTGAGGAAGCTCACCTGAAACATATATTCACCCCCTGAACCTTTCATAGGTTCATTAGCTTTTTCTTTTTTTTCAGGTTTCGCAGCTGGTTTCTCAGGTTTTGAAGGCTTTGTCTTTTTTGGCCTAGGCTGAAAAGAAAAACCAACAGTATTTTAAAATGTTGTTTCGCTAGAGCAGTGTTTCTGTTGAAAAAATTATCAGACAAATACAGTCACATAGTATAATCCATTCCTGTATGCCATATCAAGTGAAGACTGTCACTCCCAGCAGTGAAGTTGAAAACATTTTTTAAATTTCTTCTGAAAAAAAGTTATGTCTTTATCATAATGAAAAATGTCAGCTTGAAATTAGTTTAAAAAATCAAAAACACAAAACCAATGCATTTAAGTCCGAGAACCATAAAAATTGACAATTAAAAATAAACCCCTAAGAGTCCTAACTATTGAATTTTGTTTACAAATTTGGCGTGTTCAAAGTAGTGAAGTATGTCAAATGTCACCCTTACAGCTTGATTAGAAATGACCTGCTGCTATACAAACATTTCAAACAACTTTTAAAAAAGTAATTTTATCTAAAAAGTAAATACAGATGTGTGTGTGTGTGTGTGTGTGTGTGTGTGTGTGTGTGTGTGTGTGTGTGTGGGAAAACTATCCAAACTTTCACCATTATTGTCTGATTGACATGAAACCTGCATCAAATGAAAAAGCTGAGACTGTTCGAAAATGTAGATTTATGATTCTATGGTATTATAATCTTAGTTTTCACAAAAATATTTCCAGTTCCATTAGTATTGTAATCCCTAATATAATACATCCCAGATGAGTTGTCAAACTGAAACTGATCTCCTTCCCTCTTTCATATATACATACATGGAGGTAGGAGAAGTGAAAACAAATGTATAGAAATGATAACAACTATCAATTCACATCTTTTTATTCCTACCTCATCTGAATCGTCACTGTCAGAAGAAGACAAAAACTCTTTTGACTTGCTCGACATTCTGGCTGCCTTCTTTTTCTAGATGGACAGAGGTGTTAAATAAACAAACCGAGCTTGAAGATCTGCTCAAGGTTCTGTTGTTTGTACAGCTTCTGAGCCTGGAAACAAATAAAAAAAAGTATGACAAGAAGAAAGGAAACAAAAATTTATTCTAAAGGCAAGATTCATAGCCACCCTCATGATTTCAATCATAGCACTAATAAAGAATGCTTGTTTGAATCTAATCTTACAGACAAATCCTGAAAGTGTAGGCCTACATCTTGTAAGTCATTATCTTCAATGTATACATTATCTCAGTATCTTTTATTATGTTTTCTCAATATCGTTTATTCATGCTGTTCCGTTCTTAAACAATTTATGACTGTGATGTCATCAATGTGTAAGAGGTTGTCTGGGTAAGTTTTGTGGGATTGTCTTTACTCAAAGATGTACTGTGGAGAGAGAGATAGAGAGAGAGTGAGGGAGAGAGAGAGGAGAGAGAGAGAGAGAGAGAGTGAGAGAGAGAGTGAGTGAGAGACAGAGAGAGAGAGAGAGAGAGAGAAAGAGGATTACTGTAACTATAGGAGCTGTGCACTGCATATATATGTTCTTTGTATCATTGCACAGTGCATTGAGCACTTCTTTGTGGAAATGTGGTGTATAAATGCAATTTATTATTATAATTATAATTATTTTCCCCAGCACTGAATAGCTCATCCTTCTTGGTGACTTTAATGCATGAGTTGGCAGCAACAGTACCTCCTGGGAATGGTGTCACTGGAAGGTATGGGGTTGGCCACTCCAACAGCAATGGTTGCTACTTCTTAAGACACGTGCTGAGCATGTCCTCCTGATAACGAACACCATCTTCCACCTCCCTACACACAAACGGACATTACGGATGCCCCACAATCCAGACACAGGCATCTTTTCGAGTAAGTTGTCAAGAAAAAGCAGGACAGATAAGAAATCAAGGTCAGGAAGGGCACATGCAGTACTGAGTGCTGGACAGATCATCACCTCATCGTCTCCAAGCTCAAGCTTAGTGTCCAGCCTAAGAGACCAACCCTGGGTGTAAAACCACCAAAACACCTCAACATCAACAAGACTACAAGATCATAGTTGAAGAAACCAAGCAGTCCTTCGCTGACACCCTGGAAACTCGCTTGCGGAGTCCACCTCGCTGAATGATCGAGATGTGGAAGCAGGCAGCATTGGCTGCACTTTGTGAGACGGTTTACAGCACAAGCTACTTGAGGAAAAATGCTGTGCTTACAAAGCACACATTGATGACCCACAGGAAACAGAAAAGAATGATGCGCTGAGAAACATCCAGCAAAAACTGCACCAGATGCAAGACTTTTGGCAGAACAATAAAGTTGAGATCCAGGTGCTTTGCAGAAAGGAATTTTCTTTTTCTTCTTCCTCTTTGGTTTCTCCTGCTAGATCTCGTGCATAGCCAACTGTTGGTTCTTCAACCTGCAGTGCAACTAATTTTTATGCATGTGACTGTTTAACCGTTTACATGCTTCTTACGGTCCCTTGCCTTCAGGCAGACGCATTCTGATTTGGCCCATAGTTCTCACAACATACACACGATTCACCAGTGTCATGCCAGGAAATTGAACCATTTTCACACCACTTGTCTTGTCTTACAAGAATCTTCTTAGGTACCGGTATATTCAACTGTTATGGGGCAAAACAAAGTTCTACTGGACGTGCCCACTCACAAAGGCCTGCCCAACATCTTTATTATGTTAACAAAGTCACAACGCTGCTGGGCTGCATGTATGTAGCTCGCATGCCTGACCATCCACTGTCAAAGAAATAAAATTACTCACGGCGCACAGGCAGTGGAATTTTAGTTGCCGTAGGGGGTTCCCTGCCGAGCGCCTTCACATCGGGGTCACGGGGGTCAGCTCCCTATTGCCCCTCAGTCTGGGCTGACTTAATTTTTGGTACTTTTCAAAGTACAGTTTTAGGTGTATCCTTGTATTTTCTGTAATTATCACCTAATGCACCCAAAGCACTCATTTCTGATTTTGAGACTCAAAAAAAAGAACGGACATTGCAACTTGTCAGGTTATTTCGTTAGATGCACTGAAGTCCGCAATGCTAAATTGAAAATCTTTTTGGACAAGTGTGAATGAAAAAAGATCAATATATTTTTAAAAAGGCGAGACAAAAACTGTCGTACTTTTGGAACATGAACGACATAATATTCGTGCAGATACTCAGAAAAGATGGTATCTGCGCATACAACAGAAAGCTGCAATTTTGCAACTTTATCCATCTGGCACACAATTCGCTATGAAGTAAAAGTAATTCCTCCAAATACAACTTTATGTGTCTTAATATAATCGTGAATATTCGCATATTTTCTCGAAAGTTTATAAAAACTACCCTGTAGTATCTCAGAAGAAGTACAAATCAATTTTAGAGCCAGAATACATCTACAGTGTAATACACGAACAGTATCTGTTACACTCCAAAACCTCCTTACTTTTCTTAAAACGCTAAGTCTAGGTTTCGTAAGTTGACTGAATAGCAGGGGTGACTTCTCGTAATTGGGTTATAGGAATAATTTCTAGCTTCCCAGTGAGACTGAACCAGCATCAGACTTTTCCAGCTTTTATTTTCATTTCTATGACCATTTACAGTAACTGACAATGTTCTAATATCTTTATATTCAATTTTTGTCAATTGCCACCGCGTCACTCGGTGGCAATTGACGCTACCAATATTATAATCTAGAATCTAGATAATCTAATAATTTGCAATGGATATAGATTTCTATTAATTTCATATAGAATATCTAGAAAGTGGCTATTCTCACCCGCCCGGAAGTTCTCGCAAGATCAACTCCTCCCCTCTTCTCTCTCTCTTTCTGAATACTGTCTATCGGTGTGGACGATCAAATTGACCAAAACAAAGTTAAAAAATTATGTTAAAACACAAAAGTAAATTAATTTGGTTGTCTACAAAGATGCTACGGCTATTTAACTTTTCGAATCGAGCCGAACTACGCGGGTCACCATTTTGTTTTGCCCGGAAATTCTCGCGCTACTCCTCTCTCTCTTTCTCTCTCTCTCTCCACTGCCCACAGACAAAATTGTACGCTTTTAGTAGGCTACAGTTGTAATGGAACGTTTGTTCACGGCACAGAATTCTAGGCGCTTTTTCGGTAGTTCCCACCCCCCTTATTTGATTGAGCCTGACCTACATCTAGAATCTAGATCTAGATTTTATATACGAGCATTTGCCAAAAGGTGGGATACCTGGGTGTGACAAATGAGGTCCAAAATCAACTTTATGTAATAATTCTTTAATCACCCATATTATATAGCCTAATGATTGCTCTTTCAGGCTCAGTAACTGCCAAAGCTGTATATGCAATGGTCTTGGTGTAATTCTGACTTGAATGACGGAAATAGCAAAAAGTTCGTTCATAACAATGATGACACAAATTTATGAATACTCAAAGTTCCTTTCTTCAGCTAGGCTGATGTTATATTTTGAGACATAGCAAATAACTTCCAAAAATACATAGAATTGACAATTTATAAAAATCTATATTAATTTTTGATAAAATTACTTTTTTGTGTCATAATAGTTATGAACGAACATTAAGTGACCAAAATACTATCAATTATATCAAGTTTCATCGACTAGAATTGTCTTAAATAACACTCTGGTCTAATTATAGTCAAGTGATAAATGAAAGACCATTGAACAGCTATTTTTAAACGCAAACTGGTCTTAGGGCATATTATGCATAAATTTAAAGTTCGTTCATATCATTATGACACACTGTTTCGTTCATAACTATTACTATTATGACAAATTTTACTTTGGGCCCAAAAAATTAACTTATTGTTCATCTATTCACATAAAATTGTTTTAATTTATGAGGCTTTCCTTAAAATATGATAGATTCTATGTAGGGAGAATTCAAAGTTTATTTCCTGAAAAACCCTTAGAATACCTTTAATGGTTCGTTCATAACTATTATGACAAACTTCAGTTTTGACCTAAAAATTAATATTTTAACCTGTCATTTACTTTAAAATTTTATATTAAATGAAAGTTTCCTCATAATATGTATCTGTGTACATGTTTTTAATGTTTATCAACTCTGGAAAGCCCTCAGAGTACAATATGTAGTTCGTTCATAACCATTACTACAAAATTAAAATACTAATTAAAATCCAGACCCATACACTTATGATAAAAATCAAAATATCAGAATGTAAGCAAGGTCTAATACATCCTCAAGTTGGGTTAAAATTAAAAATACATCCCAAAACAATTGTAAATTACATGGAATAAGGTTTCGTTCATAACCATTATGACACACTGTCACGTTCATAACATGATGACAATCCATTATGACAAGCATATTTTTGCCTCTTCTTCGCTTCTCTTTTGAGTCATCAGCACGATACTCTTCCATGTTCATTCCACCACGTAAAAGGATGTTGTGAAACAGTGGGAAGTCCCTCACATGATATTTTGCAGAAATATCATAAAGTGTTTGTTCATAACATCATTATGACAAACCTGGATTATCTCAATCAAAGTCATATTTAAGCAAAACCATGCGATGGAGCGGAAAATTACCCTTCTGATGGATCAATGTCAAACCAATGTTTAATACCGGTCATTCCTCGGGATGATATGTTTAACGATTTGGGTTTTCTAGACCTTGCAAAGTCTGATGATGTAATTATGACACGAGTTATGAACGAACTTATAAATTTTACTCAGCAATAACATCATTAATATAAAAAAATAAAACTCTTTTAATGGACACACGCTGTTATGATGGTGTATATAAACTATTTTCAATGTTTGAATGCACTTCTGTTTGATAGTTTAAGATTAACAATATTCTGTTTTTAACATACAATTACGTGTGCACTCAGGATGAGTAAAAAATGCCCTATTTTTAGTACTATTATCTTTCTATGTAGAGATATAAGATGCACACATCAATCTACTTGCTCATGCAGCTTGACCAACTTATTTCCTTGCCATATGCATAAAGTTTTACATGCGATTAAAAGTAGAAATGATGCAAACTATTTTTAGGTAAGGCGCCCATCTTGTTTGACGTCAGACCAGGATACCCCTCCGATCACGTGACTACATCTAAGTATAGACAACCGCACGGCACCAAAGATGGAAGTGTCTATGTATATATTATGCTTAATCTACACCATTTTTCGGAAGTTCTGATAGCTGATTTGATAGCGCGTCTGCGTTTGATGTCGAGCAATGACTTTTGGAGCGGTTCGATTCGGGTCCCGGACAGTTTTTCTTTCTCTTTTTCCCCCCCCCCGACTGGCAAACAGTCCCAAAATTTATAGCCCTATTTTTTGAGGTTCCTTGGCTTTGGGAGTGCTCATAAATTTTCGTAAAGGTGCAGGAGGACTAGATCATGGCTGGTCGGAGGGGGGGGGCGGTTGGTAGATCTAAATTTAGATATCTAGATCTAGATCTAGATCTAGATCTAGAACTAGATATTATCTAGTCCTCCTGCGTCTTTACGGCAATTTTTGTGCGGTCTTCCATCATGTCCAGGTAGGCCTAATAGATCTAGATCTAGATCTAGATCTAATCTAGATCTAGATTCTAGATCTAGATCTAGATCTAGGCTAGAAAATCCGAAATGTTACCGAAAACACGTCGTTCCATGTGGGTATCCCAGGAAGTGATGACATTACATTACTAAAATTAGCAGCCAATCAGAAAGATGCGTCATTTCTAAGTTTTACGGCATGTTAAAGTTTTCAGAAGAAAACATATTTTACCATGAGTAGTGGTTGATTTAAAAAGTCCTTAAGCAAACACCCCCACCTTTTGGCAAAAGCTCATACGTTTGATTCGCGGCAAGCCAAGATATCAAACCTAACAACTGCAAAACATTAAATTGTGGTAAAATTCAGGGGAGCATGCCCCCCTGAAACCCCCCACCATGTTTTTATTAGGTCAGGCAAGCCCCCCTGAAACCCCCCTACTCTTCGGGCCAATACCGGCGAATAACAAATGCGGGGTGGGAACTACCGAAAAAGCGCCGAATTCTACAATTTTTCTGTTATCACAGTGTAGAATTCTGTGGTTTAGGGTGAACGCAAAATTTGGTGAACGCGCAGCGGGTGAGAATAGCCACAAGACTCGCCTGCACTATTTTCACTCTGCTGGGTAATATAATCTAGATCTAGATCTAGATATAGATTCTAGATCTAGATCTAGATTCTAGATCTAATAGTCTAGACCTACGAAAAGATTTTTTTTTAAACCGTCCTCAATAGATCTAGTTGAATAATAGTAATAGATTAGCTTTAGATCAAGAGGATTATTACACTCACTTGACTTTTAAAGAAGCAGTCTGCTATCTTCACCTCAGTCTTCAGGCTCAGGCCTCATCAATCAGGGTCAAAGGAAACTGTGAAGCTTGTATTCAGTTTCCAACAATGTACTCGAACTCAAATCAGCTCTGCCAAAAAAAGGGAGAATAGATTCCTAGATCTAAATCTAGATTCTAGATCTAGATCAAAATAGGCCTAGCCAAGCTTAAATGATGACAGTTGGCTACTGAACTACAGATCAAGAAGCAACTTTCCTGCTGATACTGCTGAAGAGATAGTATAGGCCTGGCCTAGACCACGATCTCCCGCGGTATCGTCAAAAAATAGAAGTGTTGCTCCAATAGGCCTATCTTCTTTGCTCACAAGTACGAGTACTTTATACATGCCAGGATTTGATCTATAAAAGCCAAAATTCAGGAAGTAGCTAATCGAGCACAGCAGTAGAAAGGCTGCAGAAAGAGTCAGGAGCCCAGAGGTGGGGGCAAGGGGATGAGTGGGTGGGGGCAGAAAGTGGAGACGAAAGCAGATAATATGCAGGAAAAGAGGTGAAAGGAGGCAATTTTTATAGAAGAAAAATTTTCCGTGCTACTCCGGGACTTTTGAATTAGATGCGAACACCATAAACTCGACTTGGCCACGAGAGCCCCCGACTCCAGTTTTGCTGTTGTATAATAATAATAATATATAATAACATGCCTCCAACTCGGGCTTGCAGAGCGCTGGATGTTCTTGACCACAGCCTAATGTGGCTCATGGAATTTTGATATCCCAGGGAGAGAGAGAGAGAGAGAGAGAGAGAGAGAGAGAGAGAGAGAGAGAGAGAGAAGGGGGGGGGGGGGGGGGGGGGAGAGAGGGAGAGAGAAAGGGAGAGAGAGATTATTAGTAGACCTTTCTGGCAACCTATTAGAACTGAGTAGCCGAGTACCAAATTTGTTGAGGTAATGTCAATTTACTTCAAGCCGTTTCTTCTTTCATAGGCCTAGCCTAAAATAAGAACTCCACGCGTTTTCTTATGATCATTGGCCGAGGTTATTATCATTCGCAGACTCGTATTAAATGTTTGTTTACTATCTGCTTCTTTTCTTAACAACTCTTCTTAAGACGAGTTATGGCATGTATAGACAAAGATAGTCTTGTACTATCTTTGGTATAGATCTCTAGATCTAGTATCGAAATGTAATGCATAATAATGATGGGCAGGTATCGATACCAGGTACTAGATACCAATGATAGTACATAACAAGATGGGCCACTTCTCTCTTTGAGCCAATTAAAAAAGTGTCCTCAAAATTTGGTGGCGCCCTCTTCACAAAAGCGCACTTTGCGAACAGAGTTACCCTACTTGAGTTTTTAAAAATCAAAGTGAAACTAGCATGTTTTGGGATAAATTTCGGAAGAACGCTTTTTTTAAATGGTTACGCTGACAAAAAACCTTTTCCGGAGGAAAGGGTGATGGTTTTCTTCGTTTAATTTGACTTTAGAATGAAAGGCGAGAGGTCATTAAAATTTAAAAAAACACCTAAAACTACGCACTGAACGTACCCGAACTGCTGATGAACAGCAGTCGATCTGCGCACGCAAGGAGGTGCTATTCCTATTCTTCTTCTGGAAAAACGAAAGAGAGCTTCAAAACAGACCGCAGCGCCATCTGAAGCAAAGAGCATACTTCCTGCGGACACTTTTTTGGCTGAGTGAACCATCTTGTTATGTACTATCATTGTAGATACTTAGATACCTATAGGTATCTGCTCTAAACATCGATACATATATATTTATCCCAGGGCTGCCAAAGCAAGTGACTTGGGCCTTGAGAATTTTTTGTTTATCAAAACTGATAAGTTTTCGTAGGGGTCAAGCGTTTTAAATTAATCTAGTGGTTTTTTTACAAAAAGAGAGAAGTTTTTCATGAAATGTATCTAGTGATTTTGCAAAATCTTCACTGACAACCCTGATTTATCCTCATTGGTTTAATTTAAAGTTGCTAAAAATCTGGTAAATTGAATTGCCTTTTTAGGACTCTTGTGTTTTTATTTTCCAATACTAACATTTTCTGCAAAGTTGACTTTCCTCCCATATTCACTTAATTTTTGCTTTTATTCTCATATTTGGGTATTTATCTCTCTCTCTCTTTTACAAATAATTTTTGTTTGAGTCTCAGCTAAATAGTCACAACTTGTCTAGACACGATTACCTAAATACTTGGAAAAGTATAATTGTATTTTTGTCTTTACTTTGTTACCCCCGGCGTATGTTACCAATAGCATTAGGTATCGAGGTATCGGTATCGATACCTTGAAAAAGTACTAGGTATCGACATCGATACCTAAATTGTGGTATCGGCCCATCACTACGTTGGAAGTTGGGAAGAAAATGACAGTCAATTAGAGTAGCAGTTCTTTAACGCATAAGTGATTACAATAGTCTCCCTTGACTCAAGTGGTTACCTATGACGCTTCATATACAGTATACAGCTCAGATAGAATAGATCTACTATATAAGGCAAAAGGAGCGAACCTAACTTCACTGCACGTCGTATGACTTGTGACAGTTATATACTTGGACTTTGGGTGAATTTTTTTCCAATTGTTTATCGTACACTACTTGCTTGTATGGTCTGTTAAAGATAGAAGGTACTAACAATATCATTATTTTATTAGAATGTAAAATTATATAAGTCTAGACTAGAATCTAGATCTAGAATCTAGATCTATTTTAAAATACCTTAATTAGATTTCAAACACAGAGGAGAGAGAGAGAGGCAGAGAAATAGAGAGGGTGGCTGCTCGATTGAAATTATGACATAGTTCTTTTCTTCAAATTGCGATTCCTCCAACTCCAAAACGGAGGAAAAACGATCGTTCATCAAAAAGACATCCGCAATCTTCATTTAGATCTAGATCTATATCTAGATTCTAGGCTAGCCGCGAAATTAGATAAAAGATTTATGTCTGTCTGCCTAGATCTAGTTCTAGACCTAGGCCATATATATCTAGAAATCTAGAAGAACCTAGGTCAACCCTGAGCCAAGAGGGCGCTATAACTCTCTGAAATCACAAAAGAGTTCCCCTACCGGGTCTGTATACTTTGTGACTTTGTTCCCGGTTACCGGGTCTATATACCCTCCCATTTTAAAAACCATTGAACATGTAGATCTAGATCTTGTGTCAATTGAGGTCAAACCGGCCACCTGCTCAAATTTGTTGCATACGTGTGCGACTGTGTGTATAATAGTGTGAGTGAGTATAGAGACATGGATCTAGATCTATACTATAGCTATAGTGTTCGTGTGTGTCCCCGTATATGTTTGTAGTGTGTAAGGTGGTATGGTATGGTGTGTATGTATGTGTGTATATGTATGTAGATCTATGTGTATGTTTGAATGTGTGTGTGTGTGTGTGTGTGACTGCATTTTGTGCATGTTTGAGCTCTAAAACCAAGGAATTGACAATGTCCGGGCAGATGGGTTGCCTACTATCATAGATCCACCTGGTGCTGACAGTTCAATAATAACTAAATACATCCAAAAATGAACTGGTGATCACTTTAAATATGGGATTAAACAAAGGAAGGTAATATTTTCCTTCACCAAGGAGGGTGGCTGGTTTGAGCAAATGGGTGGCTGGTTTGAGCTCAAAGGTTTCAAGAGTGGCCGGTTTGAGCAAAATGGGACCTCGTACAATTTATGTGTATCATAGGGATAAAATTTAAAGGGTAGAAAAATTGCTGCTTCACCGCAAACCGGCCCCCTTTCATGTTTATTTTTCGACATCACCCTTCGCAATCAGTTATATTTTGAGCCCACAATCTTGTTATCTTTGCAGATGGCTCAAATAGCACGTAGGGTAAGAGCTTACCGGCCGGTTTGAGCTCAGTTGACTAGTTTGGGTGTGAACTTTGGTCCCCATATATTGTCTTAATTTAAAAAACTTAACCCAGAAGATCATCAGGAATGATCGATAGATCTATATAGAGTATTAAAATACAAAGTGACTATTTTCCCGAACGTTCGGGAAAATAAAGTTGAACTCTATTTCTCCGAATGGTTTCCGATCTCGAGGTTTTTTTTGGTTATTTGCAAGATTTAGGTGTCATCCTTTCATTCTGCCATTCTGCGAGGACTGCGAAGAAGCATTTTTTGCATAAAATTCAATTTCTAGAGCTAGAGATTTTTAAGTGTCTGAATATTCAGATACTTCAGTTGTGGTTGGGGCAACGTTCTCGGACTATACTTCATTTGAAAATACCTTCAAAAGGTACTTCGAGGAAACATGACTGCTCGACCTTGGCAGTAACCTATTTTGCATTTAGTCACCCAGCAGAAACTAAAATCCTTCGTTTAAAATAAAATCCCTCCAAGCCCCCCCCCCCGTTCACACCTTTCGCACACACAGACACACACACACACACACACACACATGCACACTCTTACACACACACACACACTCACAGACACACATTCACGCACACACACTCACGCACACACAACACACACAGAAAGACTGGGTGAAAGACTGGGTGCGCACTATTAATAGTAAGTTCGTAAAAAAGAATGTTTATAATATATGTTCAAATGGTCAGAAAATCAAGAGCCCCTATTATAATGCATGATTCCCAATGTTTTTAAGTAGTTTTTCTGTCGAGAGAAATATTATTTGAAATTTGGGTGATGAAACCTTGGGCCTATCAGAGTTGCCCAGCTCGGCAAATTTAAGTCTGCTATTCATCAACAGGATGGCTTTGCATTTGATAGCAGTTAAATAGAGCCTGACAGAATGCTTCTGTAGTGATTTGCTGTTCAGGCAAACTGGAGATCATCCGCAAATAACACCAGAGTAGATTTATGATGTGCCAAGCTGGGCACTATAGGGGAGAGCGGGGAGGCCTCTGACACGGGGAGACTTCGGACTCGTCAATTCTCTCTAAACTATCGATGGTAACATACACATTTTGTCACTGGATCACATAATGTGTCATTTGAGGTTTAGCTTGTTGTGTTTTTGCCACCTCTCTGTGCGAAATCTTACATCTGCTGTGAACAAAATTGCGCTTTTGACAAGGGTGTATCTTTATAGTTTTCACACCTCAGTTTGTAAGGTTTACACGTCACAATAGTGCACCAATCCTTTCACAAAACTATGTAGGCCTATCTGTGCTTTAGGGTGTCTGCTTCATACCAAATTCATAAAATTAAATCTGGCTTTCAGAATGTCTGTTTCCTGAACATGTTTCCAACACTACCCCCTTGTAGGGAGACTTTGCACAGGGGATGTGGTTACTTAGTACATTGTATGAAGTCTCCCGACGACTAATGTAAGAGTAGTTGGGATCAGAATTTCTATGAAAATTTGATTTTAAAAACGTATACACTTATGTTGTTGTATTTCCCAGACTCAACCATGTCAAGAAAATATAGAGCCTCAAAGAGATAAGAGCCTTTTAGTTCACGTAAAAGATGAAACTTGCCATGCATACATTTGTTAATGACTCATTGTCTTTGCGTAGTACAGAAGCTATGTACAATGTGATAAAATCTTCTTGAAAAGATTCTATTTAAAACGGCGTGAAGACATCAGTGTGTTTTAGAGACACTCGTTTACGATTCCACAATTTTTTTTATGATACTCTGCCATGGGGAAAAAACTCTCGGAGTATTTGATAAAATGTTCAAGGTTGTTCTTCTAGCCTGACGTTTGTCATTTTCATAATCTGTCATGGCAAACATTATAACCATGCCAGAAACATGGCATATATGAACAAAATCTACCCAAAAAGACTGGCTTTCTGGGTTCTAGTTCAAAAGTGGCACCCTTCCTGTGGAACCTAAAGAATGTAACTTTGTTGTCTTCACACTTGAGATTATTATTGGGGAGTGTGTCCACTTCTTTTGGAAAATGGTGTCAGAAGAAGACGAAGAGGATGGCTTTGGAGTGTCTTCCCTAAGAAGATCTAATGAGAAAACAATTTTTTCATTTATCCACCTATGGAAGATTTGGCCTTTGTAAAATGAGACCAGTTATTGTTCCACCGATTTGAGGCTCAACAAAGAGCAGGTCAAAAAGGTCCTGTAAGTTTACCTTTAAATGGCATCCGTTAATGATTCTATTAATCGATTCGCATTGAAGTCTCCAGTGCGTTTGAATTTCATGTTCAAAAGCTCAAACTCAAAGTGCAACACTTAAAGCTCTTTTAAAAAAGAAAGTTCTGATTTACTGTTTTTAATTTGCAGACTTTGTTTCCCTGACTGAGCTGTTTGATATGGTTGTGGTATGCCTGTAGGAATATTATAACCTTCAGGTCATTTGAGATGGTGGATCTCCCATTTTGTGTCCTTCTCAGTCAGGATATGACGGGAAACCATGAAAACTATTGAAAACCCTTCAAACAACACATGTTCAAAAACCCGCATACGTGGATTCGAACAAGAGGACATCGCTGAGAGAGAAATAGCGATAATAGTTTAGCAAATGGAACACCTTCATTAATGCTGTGCTCTCTCCAAACCCAGAGGCTGAAGACTTGGAACTAACCTGGAAAAGGATGCTTTTCATCTCTGTTTATGACTAGAAAAGCTAGTTTGTTATTATGGGCATTACTGAACTCTGTTTCACTATAACGGGGAGATTTCAAGTCAACACTTATGGATGCGCATTAAAGTGGGCTGGTATATATACAATTTTATACATATTATATGGCTGGATCATTGTTTTCTACGATTTCAAGTAAGTGTGAAATGTCTTTTCATACCTAAAACAAAAGGTAAAAGTATAGATATTCTGTGTCGAAGCTTTGCCACTCAAAAAAAATATTTGCTACATGAAACACATTGTCTGAAATCACTCATCTTTGTCTGAAGTTTCCTTAGCGTTTGTCCGATGTACTCCGCAGAGTGGGATGGTTTCAGACATCTGAGGGTACCTCGGATATGATACTATGTAGGTAAAATGTGATGATACACAAAGCTGATATATCGCAACTGGTGATTCCCAAATGGCTTACAATTATGATGAAACCTTTTTCTTAGGCGTAAATTGTTCCTGAAGCGAGTAGTGGAGCCAAACGTAAAAAATGTCAGAAGCCTCCATGCTCTCCCCTATATATAAGAACTTTGTTTCAGCAGGATCAGAGGCCTTGGAGCCCTTGAGACTTTGTGCTTGTTAATTAGGCTAGTACTTTGCTATGACTTGCTCACTTTGAGGTCATAGGCATGATTCTGCCTTTGATAAAACAGGCTTATACTTGTTGTCTTAGATTTATATGAATTTCAGCTTTAACGAAAGCTATGTTGATGGATCATCCTGCATCCTCTCTCACTTTAACAAGTTCTGTCTCCAATATGGGCCAAGTTTTGAAGGTTCCATTACTTCAGTCATCTTCGTGCTAGTGCAGATCTTCAAAGAATAATAATTATATCCTCATTCTCTTCCAGTAACTACAGTAAACCCCAAAACTTGCAACAGTCTTAGTAATATTAATATTAGGATTTCAGCTACAGTAGCCATTTATATAAATCGGGAGACGGGTCTCTTATAACCCTCAGTAAAAAAAAGTTTGTTTATAGCAGGAGTGATAGGCATGCTCAGCTATAACTGTGGTCCAACCATTGAAAAAATCCGAAAAACAAATATCAAATAGACAAGAAAACAGAAAAAAGCAAATGAAGCAAAACAACATACAGTATAACCAGAGAGTTTACAATAGGCCGAACATAGATTACTCGAAATCATGAATCCGTCGAACTATGCCTGCGGTCCCGTTTTTTTCTTCTTCTTTATCTTTGTAAGAAAATTACGCGAAGCTCGAATACAACCACGGAATAGTCAAACTAATTACGCCGCCGTAGAGGTCTAAAGTCAATGTCCTTTGGGGTGCACGTGAGACATTAAAGTACTACATGTAATAATAATAATAATAATAAACGGGAAAAGGCAAAGTCACTAAAATACACTCCCCCCCCCAACCGCAGAAGCAGCTAGCCTAGCTGTGCTTTTTTTTAGCGCACTACTTGACAGTACTTGACACGTGTGCCCTCTGCACGTGCCGATGTCCTAGGCCTAGCTTGGCTTGTCTGGAGCTGGCGAGACAGGGGGGTTGTGTATCACGTGATCGGCCGTCCCCACCCCTCTTTGCAAAGGACTGCACACTTGGTGACTTGGTGGGAGAGGCAGAGTTGGGCTGCATTGTTTCGTTATTGCGTTGTTGATTACTGTTGCGATATGCTTATCTTGTCAAATTGTTAATGTTTTGAACAATTTTAATTTGAAAAGACACCATTCGATTGATGCACACTAATGACCGCTCACACTGACCCGCGCAATTAAACTGTCTTTGTACCGGTAGGCTCATTACCGATCAAACTCGAAAGCGGGGCTCATTGTGTTTCTCATTCTCAATTTGTCAATTTCAAATCCAAATCAATAGGTGAAGATCTAACCTATCTGATCTAGGACAATGGCTGAAAAAAGAAAAATCTCTGTTCCGACCCAATCTTTGTTGCTTCCCTTGCTCTGACTCAGCCGATGCCACAACACTGTTCACGTATCCCTCGAACTACTGATCCCTCGAACCACTGAGGCCGGTCCCGACGAATTTGAGCAATCCAAGTTACAAACATACTGTACATGACATGGCGAATTGTACTAATATGACCCACAAGAAGCCCAATTTGATTGTGTAGATTTTACTCATTTTATGATGTGTCCTACCAGATCATGTGCAGGGGAGGGAGGGGGAATGCTTTAGTGTTAATCCAGGTTCTCTAATCAGTGACTTGAGTGTCTTAGTGGGACTTCGGTCCGACCACACTTTTATCATATTGTCTCCCAGTTTCATGACAATCACAAGACTTGGAACATGTTTGAATGAAAAGGGGGCACTTGGCCCCTGATCTACTGCAGATCTATACATGGCATGTGTGTTCCTTTCCCAAATGTGGTAAATACTTGATTATGAATAGTTGTAAAGCACATAGAGTTTGCTGTAGAGTATGATGTATGCTATGTAAATGCAATTTTTATTTTCATTAGAATACCCGTGTATCTCAAATGATGTCTAGTCCACTTCCATGAGACTAGCGTAGTAAAAAAAAAAAGAGAGAGATAATGACGAGGAGCAAATAATATCCTTTGGAAAAAAAAAGGAGAAATTGGCAGTGGGTAATCTATGTAATACAAATTACCTCATTTCTGTTAACAAATTGTCAGAGTTACAGTGAATGTAAACTTGATCCCTGGCCTTAGGGTTTGGCTATAACAGGGATATCACATCAGTCCCAGTGGTTCTGTTATAGCTAGGGCCCTTTCTCTTGGCCTTTTAACTCCCAGAGGAGCGTAGGCCATCAACAACATTTCTCCAGCAAAGCCTGTCCTGTGCATCCTTTTCTAGCTGTTTCCATGATGTCCCTGCCTTTTCCATTTCCGCTTGTACCGCTCGCCTCCATGTCATCTTTGGTCTTCCCTTCTTACCTTTTCCCTGTGGATTCCACGTCAAAGCCTGTCTGATGATGCTTGTCGGGGGATCTCCTCAGGGTGTGCCCTATCCATTTCCACTTCTTCACCTGTATGTATTCCTTTACTCGATCGTATCACTTGATCCCCACTATCCTTCTTAGTAATCTTAGACATCCATTTATGAAGCTCTGCAGTTCCCTTGCTGCTGATGCTGTGAGCCTCCATGTCTCTGAACCATACAGTAGAACAGTCTTCATGTTTTTTGTTGTTGACGATCCTCAGCTTGGCGTTCAATCCCAGTTCCTTAGACGTCCATATATTCCTGAGAATGATGAATGCTGCTCTTGCCTTTTGGAATCTGACCTTGATGTCTTCATCTGTTCCTCCTGCCTTGTAGATGACACTTCCCAGATAGGTGAAGGATTCAACATCCGCCAATGGTGCCCCTTGCAGTGTGATAGGAACGTCGGCTGCATTCATTTGAGGAACTTTCATCTTATCCGTGTGCATATGGAGTCCAACACTACGGGAGAAGGTCCTGAGGCGATCTGTCTTCTGTTGCATCTGGGCTCGACTGTGAGAAAGAAGTGCCAAGTCGTCGGCAAAGTCCAAGTCTTCTAACTGACTGGAAAGGGTCCACTGAATGCCACCGCGTTGTCCCAATGTTGTCTGTCTCATATCAAATCCTCTGCTAATAAAAGAGAAAAGGCGATAGCAGGCATCCCTGTCTCACATTTGTTTTCACTTCGAACAAGTCTGTCCACTGTCTTCCAAGTAAAACCCTGCAGCTCATTCCCTCATATATCTTCGTGATCAATCTCACGAACTTGTCAGGTATACTGTAGTGGCGCATGAGTTTCCATATTGGGTCCCTATCTTGGCTGTTAAAAGCTTTCTCGTAGTCAACAAAGTTAACGTACAGGAAAGAGTTCCACTCTATGGACTGCTCCACTATTACCCTTAAAGTTGCAATCTGATCTGTACATGATCTCTTTTTATGAAATCCTGCCTGCTCCTCTCTTAGTTTTATGTCCACGGCTTCCCTCAGTCTTTCCAGTATGGTACTACGAGGGCTGTCCCGCGGAAAACCGGAAAAGGTCCGTAAAAGCAAAAATCTTTGTCTTATTATAATAAAACTGTAACACATCATACCTCAACATGTGATTTATTTCTCAATGTAATCACCATCCCCCTGGACACATTTTTCCCATCGCTGGATCTGGGAGAAGATACCCTCCCTGAAGAATCTTTCGTCAAGGGCTTTCAACCAATCGTTCACGGCTTCCACGAGGTCTTCGTCGTCGGTGAATCGCTGTCCAGAAATATGGCGTTTCATTGGTTCAAAAAGGTGATAATCTGACAGGGCCAAGTCAGGGGGGGGGGGGGGGTGTAGTAGAACTTCCTAGCCGAACCTTTGGAACCAGTCTTTCGTGACGTTTGCGGTGTGTGGCGTTGTGTTGCCATGCTGCAAAATGACCCCGCTGGTCTTTTTCGGCCCCAACCCATCAAGCAGAGACCTTTCAATAGTGCAGCTCATCAAACTCTATCTTATAGACAGTCGACTTTGAAATGTTTAGCGACTCGCAAATTTCGCGAATTTTTAGGCGCCTTTCTGTTTGAATAAGTTCGTTAACGCGACTCTTGTTGTCCTCAGTCTTGGCAGAAAAACAAGATCCTGGGTAAACTTTGTCATTGATATCGGAGTGCCCGGCTTTGAACTTACTACATCACTCATATACCTGTGACTTTGCCATTACTTTCTCCCCATAAACTGACTTTATTTCAGGGTGTATTTCTAGGGGTTTTAGACCTTTTGCGGTCAGAAACCGAATGACAGACCTCTCTTCTACCCTTGACCAATTTTCCAAGGGGGTAGCCATCTTTTGAGAACTGCTGTGCTCGTTTGGTTTGTGCGATGCTCATGGTGCTCAATCGGGAAATTTCTAAATGATTGTTTTACAAGTGTGCGTTTACAGAATGTGAAAATATTGAATAGTTTTCAAATTACAGCCTAATTCCGGTTTTCCGTGGGACAGCGCTCGTACTTAAAATCTTCCCAGGAATGGACAGGAGCATGATTCCTCTGTAGTTTTTACACTCGTGCAGGTCTTCTTTCTTGGGTAGTTTCACAAGCAATCCTTCTCTATAATCCTGTGGAACGACAAGCAGAGGCAGTCCCAACAAGGCGACATTGTAGGCCTACAAACTACAGGGCAGAGAAGGAGGCTCTAATACATGCAGCTAACGTCATCAAGAATGTGGTTGACCCCCAAAGCCAAGTAGTATTCCTAATTGACTCCATGTCAGTACTGCAGGCAATCTCTGCCGGCAAACTACCAAGGCTATGAGAAGTGATTGAGGACATCCCATGTCTGAGGATCATGCTGCTGTGGATTCCATCTTACTGTGGTGTCTTAGGAAATGAACAGGCAGACAGGATGGCCAAACTTGGAGCGCAGAAAGAGCAACCAGACAACAGCGTAAACTACACATAAATAAAAACTATAATAGATACCCTTTTTAAAGCACCACAGACACCAGATGGCTACCATGAGCTGCCCCGCCAAGAACAGGTGATTATCTTCCGACTAAGAACCTAACACACAAGACTGAGACAACATATAGATGTTTTAAACTAGCACAATCACCAAAATGCCAGTGTGGACCAAACTGTTGACACCTCCTTCACACACAGGGCCCTGAGACAGGAAACGTGGCCAACCCCACTGACACTACAAGAGAAGCTATGTAGGCCGACAGATAAACTGAGCAGAACAGCCCAATTTATGACAGATACCAGACTTTAAGTGTGATGCAATCGAGAAGAAGAAGAAGATCCTGGGGAAATTCTTCGCCGGTCCATATCTAGCCAATAATTCCACGAAGAATCCCTGCCCCAGTGTCAATATCCGCCTTGAGAACTTCTGGTCCGGCCGCCTTGCCTGATTTCTGGTGTCTTATCACCTCCTTGATCTCCTCTAAACTAGGTTTTTCTTCACTCACCCCCAGATCGATCTCCGCTGGTGGAATGTCAAACTGTTTTTCCGGCCTTGTCTGTTCAGTAGCTCTTTGAAATGCTCCTTCCAGCGTTCTTTCTGTTCGTCTGGATTTGTGAGAAGCTTTCCCTCTTTATCCTTAACTGGCACATCTGCGTTCCTGTATCTGCCTGCAAGTTTCTTGGTGGTTTCATACAGTCCTCTCTTGTTTCCTGCCCCTGCTGCTTCTTCTGCCTCGCGCGCCAGGTCATCTACATAGTTTCTTTTGTCTTTCCGTATGTTGACTTTTACATCCTTCATTGCTTTGGTGTATTCTTCTTGGGCCTTTGCTTTGGTTGCTCTTGTCTTGCTCCTGTTTACCTGATCCTTTTTCTTTTTGCTGTCCGTTATCTTCCTCAGAGTGGTGGCAGATATCCACGGCTTGTGCCTACATTTCCGCTTCCCCAGTACCTCTTGACACACAGTGGTCCAGCCTTCTTTTATTGCCTCCCATGTTTCTTCCACACTGCTGTCCTCGTCGAGCGTTTCCAACACTTGGAACCTGTTTTAACTGCGACATTGAACTCCTCTCTTGACGATGGCTCTCTCAGAAATTCCACGTTGTACCAGCACCTACGATTGACGGTCCCCTGTCTTTGCTTTAGTTTTAGTCGGATTGTTGAAATGAGTAGATGATGGTCAGAAGCTTCATCTGCACCCTTGTAAACTCTAACATCCCGTACTGATCTCCTAAATTTCTTGTTGACACATATGTGGTCAATCTGGTTTTCAGTTTGTCACTGCCTACCTTAGCGTTGAAGTCTCCCATTACAATCAAGATGTCCTTCTTTCTAACCTGATCAATAGTATTTTGTAGCATTTTATAAAAAGTCTCTTTCACATCCTGGTCCTTATCATTGGTGGGGGCATATCCCTGGATAACATGAGGGTTGATGTCTTTCTTCTGTGAAGGGAATTCAGCTGATATTAGTCCCAGACCCTCTGCTTTCATACTATTAAAGCCCGCTTGGCCTGTTTTGATAATAGAATACCTACTCCTTCTGTATGTGGTGAGTTTTCCTCCAGATGTCCAGAGTAAAGAACGTGTTTCCCTTGAAGCAAGTTGGCACTCCCCTGCATTCATCCATCTCGTCTCACAAAGACCCAATATGTTCACTTGGTAGGCCTCCGTCTCTCTTGCAACCTGCAGTGCCTTCCCTGCCTCGCACATTGTATGAACATTCCAGGTGCCAAGTTCTGGTGGTTCTTCTGGTCGACAGGAGGTTTCTCGGCTTGGTGGCTTCCTTTCGGTTTTCACCTCCCTGCGTCATTCTACACTCCATTTTCTCTCCTTTCTTCAGTGATGAAGGTCCTCCATCTTCCAGAACCGACGCGCGGTCGTGTTGTTTTTGCTGTTCATGTTTTTGTAGCTCTGTTTTTGTTTTATGGGAAAGGGCTGCTAACTCTTTGCCCAACCGACCTTAGTCGCCTTCTACGACATGCGAGGTACGGATAGATTGGTCCTATTCTTTGCTCCCCTGTCTCTTGGACAGGGCCCTGGGAACCACACGGGAGATAGCTGGGGCCCACTGTTTGAAAATTGTTTGTTGAATTTTGCATGAACCAAAATCATAATTTAGCTTAAATCAAAGTGACTGGGGAGTGTCTTTACTAACTCTGTGTATGTTGCAGTCCCATACTTCCCAGGTATTTTAGAGTACCCTCATGTTTTGACTCTGATTATCTCTTGTTGTATAGCCCAGTACATGAATGTGTTGAAACATTTCCTTCAATAAGGACATGGTTCGACCTTCCCATCAAAGGACAGAGATGGTATGGAGACATATCCATGAACTAATGTTAATTTTTTTTCTTCTAATCTCTCAATATTTAATGAATAACTGAGGCTATTTTTGTAGCAATGCATGGACAAGAAGAATCTTTTTCGATTCTTTCCTTTTTTAGTCACCTTGTAGTTAACCCTTATATTCGTTGTATTGTTACAGGTTTTTCAGAGAGATACAGAAAGAATGGCAACTAATGAGGTCGACCCTACTGATACAGAAGTGCTGCAATTCAGTCTCACAGATCCAGATCATTTATCAGAGCAACTGGATGCTGCAAACTTGAATGATGAAGAAACTGACCTTCTTTTTCAAGAAGCAGTGAAATTAAATGCTCATCTGAAAGAAGTACTTCGTCATCAGCAGCTTGAAGAAGGACAAAGTAGTGTATGTACATTAGACTTTTCACCTTGTTACACCTTGTAGAATTTGTGCAGATTTTTTCTCACCATTATTCATGTCTTACAGGCATTGCTGTTGATCCATTCTATCATTAAGCATTTTAGTGAACCGTATGGCTGAACACAAAGAATATGATTCTATCTTGCTCATAAGGTTTTGTGACTCTGAGATCGTATCGTGATTTTGGCAGTTCTCAACAGAGGGTATTGCTTCTACAGTCCAATCCATTTATAACAGCCTCCGTTATTACAGAAACTTGTATATAACAGTGATAGATCAAATACCCTTTTTTTTCTCTCTATAAGTGTAAGTAATATGAACTTGACTATAACAGGGTTCAATTTGCACAAACTCGGATATAACAGTGATCTTGCAGCACTTGCTTTCGAACGGTCAACTTATGAAAATTTGTCTCAGCCAAGATATTTCGCCTGTTTGTATGATCGCTTGCCTAAACACAAACTTTCAAACACATACCCCCCCCCCCCCCCATTGTGCTGGGGTCACTGATCGATTCCGTCTCAGTGTCAGCAAAACAGCCCACTGGAAAAGGATCTGCGACAATTGAATATATAATATAGAGTAAGCTGAAGGTGCAATGGTACTAATAGTTTCCCTTGATAACGGTTATAACAGGACTTGCTTATTACAGGGAAAAACTATGGGTCCTGTCTGTCCTGTTATATATCTGAGTTTGACTGTATCAGCTTTTGTGCACACTTTTGATTCATGATTTTTATGAGAAGTAAGACAACTTTATGACGATTACTTTCTTGTTGTGATCTTATTGACTAGAAGTAAAGATACTCCCCTTTGATAATTAAGTGAATTTCAACCTTGATATAAAATCTAACTTCCAGGCAAGCTCTATACTCTCCTCAAAGTCCTTGTCTTGAGTTTAAGCATTTTTCTTTAAAATGGACATTGAATACTGGCATCGGCACGGGTTGGCTCTGAAGGCAGGGTTGAAGCGTGCCCCCTGAATTATTATTAAATTGTGTGATGTGGGCTAAAAAACAAAGATTTTCTTTTTTTTTAAAGGGCCTTGAATAATTTGAATTAAAACAAGCACACAGCTGTTTAAAAATTGCACAAACGCATATGGTTTATAGGTGAATTTAAATCTTTTTCACTCAGGTTATGACATATTAATCATTTTTGTATCCTTAAATGTATAGAGTTCATTAAAATGAACATTTAGTATGATTAATGCAAATATCAGAAGTTGTTCACTTTTGTTGGATTTTTAATATTTTTTTTATGTGCACAAAATTTGGCAAAACACCCCCTTTTTATTAAATTGTGTCACAAATCTTCCTTTAAACAAGTTTTTTCCCCCCCCCTTGTTATAAAATATCAGATTTGAACTGACCTTGTACTTGTAAATGTATGGAGTATATAATATTGTTAAGAACATTTTAACGTATGATTTCTATTTTTGGGGGGTTTTCTGTCCACCTTTATGGGTGAGAATAACCTATGTCTCACTATTCTCACCCCCTCCTCACTATTCTCACCCCCTCCTGGTGAGAATAGCTCCCACCTCGGAGTAGGCATGAGGCGAGGACTCTCCCCTGACCTCTCACAGGCCGATAAAATCCCCTAGGCCCTTGGTGGCTTACCGCATGTGGTTGGGGACGAATAATAATAATCTAAAAATAATTTTTTTTTCGCCTCTCCAGTAAAAAAAAAGGCTCACTACCGACACTGAGCGGGATGTGGGACCAGCCGCTGGCCGGACCATTTGCTGTTTACTCACTTAACGATGGCTGGCCTCTCTGCACACAATACATTATGGCTCAAGGAACAGAGAGCGTTTACGAACGTAACGAGACACGAGCACGAGACTATGCTCTTGCATGACAGTTGAAGGGTCGTAAATTATTCAGACCAATAAATGGGCGAGGGCATTAAATCGTGTTAACTAGTTTAATAATTTTAAGCAACCCAAGCTCTTTTCTTCACTTTCATTTTTTTTTCTTTTATAATTCTTTCTTTTTCTTTTTTTTTTCTCTTGCCTCATCTGTCCCATTCTGATTGAACATTTGGAGTTTGGAGTCAAAAAAGAACCAGAGAGCCAAATGAAATTCTCCGGGCCAGACGCGATCCAAAAGAGTCAAATTTCTGGGATTTGGCTCCAATTTGACAACCCTGACTGTGACTAGATCTATGTCTATTTGAACACCAACACGATCCTGTGGAGCATTAGCCCCGGTAACCTCAGCCCTGATCCCTCTTGGGTCATTTCCGGTAAAACGGGGTGAGAATAACCACTTCCTTTTTTGTGTGTTATGGCGCTCGCAACTGCATAAGGTCATATGAGCGGGCGGGACACATCTAATCTAAATATTTTCAGTTGGTAGAAAAATTTTGAATTTTGCCTTGGTGGCGGCCGAAGCCTATGATTTCTAGTCTAGTCCAATTTAAGTTGAGAGAGAGAAAGAGAGACAGACAGACAGACAAAGAGAGAAACAGAGTTAACTGATACTTTCATTAATTTTCAGGGAAAAATCTTATTCATTTATTCTCAGTAGGCCTTATATTAGGGTTTTTTTTGGTCTTTCAGAGTAAAGCGAAAAGTAAAAAAGCATATGGCCAAGGACATCCCCTTGCTGCTCCAAAGGCCCCAAGAAACCCAAGACAGTCCACTCTTCCACCTATTGTTGCCACAAGTGAAAGGTCAAGAGAAGGTTTAAAGAACAGAGAAGCCAAAACAAAGAGTCTTTCAGATGCACCACGAGTGGTATGTTGTTTATATAGGAAAATGCTCTTTCATTTTACCAGCTGATTATCTACAAAGTCACATCTAGCTTATCATCTGGTTATCTGGAGGTGCTTTTTCTAACTGCTTCATATTTTCAATTGTATGTTTTTGGATATACAGGAGTTTGCGAAACCCACTAGATACTATCTCGACAGAAGCAGCTCAGCTCAATGGAATAAATCTTGTCTGTTATTTCCCACAAGAGGTTCACAAGGCTACCTGGGCTAAGGGGAAGGCCATATGGAACCTGGAGAAAAGTCACAGAGATTGATGTACAGGAACATGGGAAGACATGGAATACTGTCAACAGGTTATGGAAAGGTGGATAGAAGTTGTTCTTGGCTTATACCCTGATGCAGGGTCAGAAAGGCAGTTATGATGATTATGACTTAGCCAAATTTGTAGTGGTACTCAGGAAAAGATTTCTGCTACCCGCCAGTTTTGTTATATGTGTGCTAAACTGTACTTGTCATGAGCTTAGCATCAGTCTTTTAATATAATCTCAGAAAAGGCTCAGAAGCAAATCTATACTCATATATATCTCCTTTTCATTGCAAAAGTGCCTCTTTTTAATAATATCATGTGAATTGGTAACTCAGGGACGTTGAAGCTCATGTCTTCACTTGGAGCGTGAAAGCCCTACATTGCTATAATTATTAATAAGCAGAACTAAGTCAAACTCAAACATTGTACAAATATGAAAACATAGATAATACAGATGTTAAGGAGCTATTGCTTTCTATGATCAATTTTAACAATTTACCATGGAATGTAGGAAATTTCAAAGACAAGTATACATTTTGAAAAGCAGGAAATTTTTATTTGTATGAAAGAGAATCGCATGGAAACAATAATGGTTACTTGATAGTTGAAGAACACAAAAGATAGGTCAAATGACTGGTGGATGAGAAAAAAGTAGAACTTGCACACTGCACCAGCCAACCACAAACATGAAACAATTTTTAAAAAAAAGTTTTAGTGAGAGTTTTACAGCACTTGCAACACAATAAGGTCATATAAGTGCATTAGATTAAAGTTGTTGCAAGAGAGTAACAAATACAAAAAAGAAGGAGGAGAGATCAGGACGGTAGATGAGAAATAAAATGAAAACTTATACTACACAAAGAACAGCATGCTTCCATTAAACTCATATAGAGATGTATATTTTCATTGTAAATATGTTCTGAATTTGACAGGTTTAACAGAAAGGAGACTATATCAACACTCAGAAGAAACAGAGGCAGATGTACACATACTTTCAACCAGTTGGAGACTTACTTTGTGCTCATTTACAATAATATATATTTGATAACCAAGTTCACGAGTTTACCCAGGGCCTAACCATTCCGGTTTTGGTTATGATCAATCCTTTATTTATTTCACAATAAGTATCAGAAGCAAGGAGTTTCAGTTATTAAACTCTTTAAAAAAAAATTCTTTCCTGACCAGGGTTCTGCTTCAAAACGCAAAGGCTCAGCTAAAAAGTCTGTTGCAAACAGGCCGGCATGGGATGACAGATTCTCATTCAGTTGAAGTTCAAAGTTGGAGTTCTCTGGACACGGACTTCTGCGTGTGCAATTTCTGAGTCACAACACACTGAGATGGCAATCTCCAGAGGCATATCACACCATGACTTTTCCCCCCATGTTATAATGAGTGTGCTGTGCTTAGAAAGTGGCTTATGTGGTCCCTGAAAATTGATAATGTTGATATTGTTAGTGTTACGTACTGTGACTGTGAGTAAACACGCCTCTCGTGTTTTTATTTTTAATGTTTTGAATTGACTTATTGTGTCTTGTTGAAAATATTAAAATATATGTCCTGTTGATAGTTTATTAAGAGATGGTGACATGGGCAAAAAGAACTCTCCTAAAGCCTAAAATCTCATTCATCCTTTATCTGATACCAATAAATACACAATTCAGACAAAAAATATTTATTGTCCCAGGGATTCTCTAGTGTCTCCATTTCTGTCTGTCTGTCCTTCTGTCTGTCTATCTGTCTGTTTGTCTGTCTGTCTGTCTCTCTCTCTTTCCCTCTCTCTTTCTCTCTTGATTTGTAGGAGTCGGGTATATCTTTGAGAACAATGCATTGACGAACTGTTGGCATAATTTGGACAATAGATGAACAACTTTCATCATGACCTCTGCTGTCACATAAAACTCTGTGCAAGCATTTGAAAGTACTTCTTTCTTTACTAATATTCAATCCATAGGTATATGAGTATGTCTACTGTTGTATTTGTCTATACACATACATAGTGAAAGCATGAGCCGTGTAGATGAGCACTTTTGTCATAAGAGGGAGTACTACAGTATATAAATATAAACAGTTTCGTGACAAAATGCAACTAATCCATTTTTCCAGTTTTGAGAATAATGAAGATTTCTGTTCTTCACCTAATTACTGAACAATCTCAAGCAAATTTGATTTTAGAGTAGACATGATGTGTTAGGTTTAGTTGATATATGTTGTTTGATGAAATCCACTTTGAATTCTTATTTAAATTTATGATAATTCCTTCAAACATTTTTGACAAAACGCAACATATTCACATTACAATAATAAGGAAGGGAAAGAACTACCGACAAACTTTCTTCGATCACAAGCAAAGAGATGGGATTTGAAGAAAGAACTTGATTTGGAGAACACAGATATCGTGGTTTGTCAAAAAAGGTCTACCGCTTTTGTCACATTTTGTTTTTTAAAAAAGCGTGACTTTTGCAATTTTTTTAACGAAGAAAAATCACATTTTGTGAAAAAAGAAGTTGACCCTGAAATGTGCCTCACCTTTCTAGATCTAAATATATGACGCTGCTAAACGTCAAAACTGGATTTTGTCGCGTTTTGTCGTCTTACTTTTCATATGTACCATATGTATGTCTTAAGGCACTCACTGTGGGTGGTTGGTGGGTGCTCTGGTGTGGTTTGCTCCTTCTTTCCTATCAAACACCTATTGTCCTGATCTCTCCTCCTTTTTTATATTTGTTACTCTCTTGTAATACATCTAATCTTCGACACTTATATTATATGACCTTACTTATAGTGTTGCAAGTGCTGTAAAACTCTTAATAAAACTATTTCCACTTGAACACTCTAGAACTATTTAGAATATGTACTTCAAAACTCGTACATGAGGAAAAGATTTTGGTGTCCTGCCAATATCACAATGTGTGGGCCTGACTGTATTATGCATTGTCTCCTCTCCCATACCCTGAAAAATAAAAATGACCTTTAAATTTCTGCCTCTGTGCCACCCTTTTACCTAACATGACCTTACCCCAGCATGTTCCCAGATACTAATACTATGCATATTTCTAGATTGAATGCTTTCCTTGATGCCTGTGAAAAAAGTTTTAACTCTGATCAGTGACACAAAATGTGTACATGTATTGTGTTTTAAAAGCCATTGTAAACTTTTGATAAATAGTGAACTACTGTCCAAGTGTTGGCCAACTGTGCAAATAGTCAGTTGTTTTCAGTATTCACCAGTTGTTAAGACTCTAGTCTAATATACCTTCCTCCCATCCCCACCCCCAACTGAGTCCTGAGAAAAAATCAAAATAAATGAGTAAAGGGGCCTATGTGTGGAAAAAATTTTTTTCTCAACTTCTCCTTGTTTGGGTTTTAACCTCAATGGAGGTAATTTTTACAGTTTTTCAAATAATAATAATAGTGGGTAGTAGGCTACTGTTTAAAAACAATTTTCTTGAATTTGAGCAGTATCAAGTAAATATCCAAACTTCTGAGCTAGGCCATGCCTTGTGTGTTTGGATTGAGACTACTGAATAAATATCATTCTTCCACATTACAAACTGCTTTCAAGATACTATTGTGATTTTTCCACCATAAGGGTATAATTTACATTTGATCAAGATTCAGAGTGTTTTTCTAAACTGAACAAAGCTTACTGCTGGAGTTAACGGCAATTTTTCCATTAAGACAGCAGCAATTTAGGTACGCTTGGGTTTCTGTAATAAAATTATGCACAGTGATGTGAAAACTGAAAAAAATGGTTACAAAATTAAACACTAATAAATCTTCATCAATATCAGTCTGTAGCAGAGTTTTTGTCTTACTCAATTATAAGATATTGGGGTGCACAAATAGATCTACTGTCCCATTGTTCTTCCTCGTTTCTTTTTTAAAAATGTAAGTTCTATTTATATTCACAAGCATATTCACATTCAAAGGAAAATGGCCCTTCAATAGCCAAGTTTTCTCTGCCTAATGCTCAAGAACGATGTACATGTAGTTGTATGTATGTCATTTTCTTTGGAAATCTGCCTTTTAAAAAAATGCATATATTATGTATTTGCACCAGAATTTAATATTTTAATGGCACAAAGTATATTATCAGAAAAAGAATTGGTTCTTCCCACTTCTTTTACTCTTAGAAATATACATTTGAGCTTAGCTTTTCCGCGACTGAGAGAGGTTTTCCAGAATTTAATTTACTTGAACATGATTGTTAATCATGTCCCTATTCTTGATGCCCCAAATTTTGGAGCCATCATAAAGCAGCATGGGTTTTAATGTACTTTGCTGTTTCAAAATATAATCTAGTTATTGGTATACACTGAAAAGCCTTCTGTTCAAGGAACATACGCTGAGCTTCACAAACTATATAATTTAATATACAAGCTCGATCTTCTCAAGTTGTAGCGTTCGT